>NW_027107553.1:609069-658652 GCF_000696795.3 Halyomorpha halys | reverse complement strand
AAGAAAATTAAAAACCGAAGAGTTAATATTAAATATCATTTAGTGGTCCAAAAACGATACTGGTTTGATTTGTAAGTATGGCAATCGGTCAAGCACGTTTCCCCTTCCCGATCCTACAGGATTTACCCGTTTAAGTATTTGCAAGTCCAAAAAAGCAGTCTCCGTCCCCAATTTAGAAAGATTTATTATCCCCTCTCAATCTACAAAGCTACTGAACCGTTTTTGAAGAAAGTTTTGGTGTTTTGTTATTAGGTCAGAATCTGGAACATTACGAGCATAATATAATCAATTGAATTTATAATAAAATAATAAGAAGAAGAAATAAAATAAAATTGGAAACATAAAACAAGTTTTAGGAGGCTATTGTAGTATTATATTTATATGGGAAAGCATCATTATATTTTGTCCATTCGTCCCCAGAGCACGGTTAAACAATGGCAATTATCATAATTACTTTTCTCCGAGATTAAAATAATGTCTGTCTGAGATTTCGCCTTCTTACGTTAAAAATCTCTGTATAGTTTTCATTATTTAACATGTATATTTTATCGATAATTAAAGATGAGGTAAACTTTAAATAAGATATATAAGGGATAGGTCAACATCATTGGAGAAATTAGGCTAAATCCTTTAAAATAAATAAAATAGTTCAGTTGAATGTGCAAGGAGATAGTTTAATCGTACAATTTTCAAAAAGCTCTTGAAATTGAAAAACGGCATGAAACCCTCCACTCCTGCCCTCCATGGTAACCTTACTTATCTGACTTTTGAAACATACAATTATAGCGAGTCGGTTGGTCGAAGTACGACATGTCACAATCTCACAAGAGGAGATCATAACATTAATAAAAAGGCAATCCTTCCCGGCCGGACCCGCCCCGCTAAGACCCCCGGGGAGCGACGGCCCTATATTACTTTTGAAATATTAGGAAAACGGGAAGAGGGAACCTTAAGATAGTTAAATATTAAGGTTTTCTTTTTCTAAAAATAAAATGTATAAGTACAAAAAAGTTTCATATAGTTTGTATGATTAAAATAATAATATTTAAAAATCACATTAAATATTTTAGTAAAATATATGTATTTTGAACCACATTAATAAGGAATTTCAGCATTGTTCTATAACTTTATATTTCTGTCATTAACCCTTACTTTGTTTTTTCATAAGTCCTTCGAATTCCTATTTAAAGGAACATATATATTATGAATTTAAAGAAAGGTGTTCATAGATTGCTGAGAGTGCATAAATAAATAAAGATAGAACTTTTTAATACTGAAATTAATTATAAATCTAAATAAACATATTTTTATGTTTCATATAAAGTTTTTAGATTTTGGTATCAAGAAAACCTTGTTATGAAATAAACGCATAAAGCAGGATACCACAACTTTATTCCTCCAAAAATTTCCACAGTAATTAATATATTTGGGATCAAATATTTAGTTTATTAATTTTTATTTCTGGAATGTTAAGCAAATGCAATATGAAATATGACTGATTTGCCTCTCTATTTAGAAATTATGAGACTCAATATTTTTTGCTGAGGTATAAAACGTTCGTGACTTATTATATTTGTTGAACTCACAAAAACCTTTATTAGGTTCGTGCTTGTTTTTTAAACTAGCAAATTAGAGCCACATAAAATAAATATACTTAAAAAAATAAGACTTCAAAAAGGAGGTTAGGGATTTTAATTTAATACTTTAATACGAGACCATTAATTTTTTGTTTGTTTACAGCTTTGAAATCCTGATGTGAAAATAATAGAATATAAATTTTCAGGAATGCATTTAAGAATGTTTTTCAACCGGTTATATTGAGGCTGAATTGAGTCGATAACGGACTGAAAAGAAAAAAAAAATTAGGATTATTGGGATTAGTAAGGGACACAAGTGTGCGAACTGGGCAAAATCTAGAACATGCGGAATATTCAGGTCTTTATGGTTAATTTAATTTATGGCACGATAAAAAATGAGAAATAAGAATTTTTTTTGCATGGGTTGGATTTGGAAGTAATTTGATAATTTCTGGAGTCCAAAACCTCCATTCTGTGTGTACAAACATACCTCGTGATTATAGTGCACATGAGATGTGCTTTTTGTAATAAATTGGAAGTTAAGAGCGTTTGTTTGCCTTGTAAATATTGGAGTGATCTGGACTGGATATGAATTGTAAGACCTACATCATCAAACTGTGGTCTTACGAACGAAGAGTAAATGTGATTTAATGAGATTTATTTTAACTATCAAGTTTTGACACCATTCTCAAGATTCTCATTTTTTTTTTCATGGACTTTCTTAATCAGGGTTGTCCAACCCATGGGCTGCGGGCTCCCTCAAACATTTTCCCGACCCGTGAGATTCATCATACATTTACAAAATTTTATTATAGCTCATGAAAACTTAGGTGTTAAAAAAATTTGTGCACCCATATATTTTTATAATACATTTTTAGAGTTAGATTTTCTTATGCTGTGCGTTTAGTATCATTATTATTATATTATATATGTTTACATGCAAGAATAATAGTAAACACAATTGTCACAACACATTAAGTTTCAATCTTTCACTTTGAAAAAATGTTTACAGTGGGTCTAACTATTTCGGATTGGGTTATATAATTGTATATGCGGCCTGCGGTGTTATGATCCATTTCCTAAGTGGCCAGCAAGATGATTAGGGTTGACTACCCCTTTTCTAAACCCTATAAATCGTTAAATACTTGCATTACATAAATATTTATGAGACAGGTTGTCTCTGAACTCTCCTGAACTGCTAGGTGAAAATTATTCCTCGGATCAAAATAAACATATTTCCATGTATTTTAACATGGGCCAAACTAAAGTCTATACTTAATATTTAGCACAGAGGTGTGTAATTTAATATCATTAAGTTTTATGGACCTGTGTCAGTTGAGAAAATAAATCACCTTTTTAATTCCCATATATAAGTTATTTAGTTTTGTTATTTTTTTCCTCCTTCCAACAATTTATCTTTTAAATTTGTTTCCTTTCAATTCTAATTAATAATAATTTCTTTTTTTCGTTTCCTGCCTATATTGTTCAAAATATTTCATTTGATTCGCTTACTGTTTCATTATTATTAATACTTTCAATCATCAAATTATTTTTTTTGCGTAAATTATTACTATTATAATCAGCTACTCTCATCAAGCATATCAAATAATGTTCTTAGAAATATATTAAAGATTGAACATTAGTCTGCATAGACAAAAATCACTATTGCTGTGAATTGTCTTGAATAATTTTTAAAAAATCTCTTAAAAACGGAAAAGGTTTTGTAGAAAAACAACTCAAGTTTGAAATATTTATGTCGCAAAAACACGACATATTATACTTTTATGTCAAAAAATACACGTGTTTCGCCACTTAAAGGTCACAAATCTGTCATGGTCTTACTAATGTAATATGTCAAGTGGAAATGTTAACTGTGATAGTCAAATTATAGATGAAAAATAATTTTCAGTAAATTTATTTGAAAAAAACAATATCCCATTAAAATCTCAGGAGGCCTAGTTAGCCCTTAATCTGAAGCCCTATCTTAATTAAATGCATTGACAGTGATAGTGTAAGCTATCGCAGACATCCTATAAACTTTACTACACGACAACATTTGCTGTCATGGCAGTACTATTATTCTATCGGCTTGATAGTTAGTTGAAGCAAGATTGAATAAAAATGTTATAATTTTAATAGTTTAGTCGGTTTGTGAAATCAATTTATTTTAACTATAAGATATTTGTTTGCTTCAATTCAATATTTATATTTGTTCAAGGAACATTCATCGACAGATTTCTTTTGTTTTTTATTATAAAATTAGTTTAAGTGTTTGTAAAGTATTAAGTTGTTTTTCCTTTTTTTTATTAATGCATAAAATTAATTTGTTTTACAATTCTTTTTTTTGTTTATATATATGTATTCATTATACTTTCTTTATAATATATACAATTTATTTGTTAAATATAGACTTCTAACATTTTTATGTAATTAGTCTTTCCATCCCAAAAATAATATTCCCAGCACATATTCTACCTAGCAAGAGGAAAGCTTTTCACTAAGGCTCTCAGTTCAGATAAGAGTTAGTACTACAATCAATACATGCCCGACAACTAGTAGACACCTTATAGTGAACTATCGCACCTAATGAATGACCTTATAACACCAACATTATGTATAACTTATAAACTTATTTATTTATATAAAAGTTTTCATTGTATAAAAATAAAATGTAGTATAATTACTATTTTGAGGAGATGGTTGGGGGTACGTTCAGTGGAGAACACAAATAAGTAAACACTTAGAACTAAGAACAAAACACAATGTAACCACCAATTTTTTAATTTTTTTCAATTTTCCCTGATGAAGGCTTGAAATTCTGGCCGAAACGTAGGCACAAATAAATAAGATTTTATTTATTTGTGTTCTACACTGACCGAACACTCAATCATCTTCTCCTTATTATGTAAATACACGGTCAACTGTAAACGTAAATTAGATTATAACTGTATTTTTCATTATGAACTTATATGTTTTCTATTTGTTACAATACATGGTGTATATTAGTCATTGTTTGTTGTATTTAATAATCACGTGTATCATTTATTCACCTCGATGCACTGTTAACGAGGTAAAGTTTACAATCTGTGCATAAAGAAGCACTGTCATACTTTCTCACTGTTGTGATATTACTTGCACGAGAGGCACATCTAAATGGACCTTTAGGTATCGCTCGGACCACCTGTTGGGGGATATTACTTTATGATGTGAAACATTAATTTATGTTGAAAATAAATATTTATTTCTTAATGAAGGATTTAATAAGAAAAAATATAGTATTTAATTAATGTTTAATAAAGTACTATACATAAATAATAACTAGAACCTTAAACATACACCATACATGAAAAATAAATCTGAATCATGAGGTTAAGAGAACGTTAAAGGCTTTAGCCATCCCAGTCATTTAATCACAGATGATGACTGTTATTAGAACCATCTATAGAGTTGACAAGGCTGTTTTCTCTTCGGTCCATTTCGGAAAATGGAGATTTATAAGATAGCCCCTATAAGGTCAGAGAGATTCCATCTTTGGCAACTGGTACCGTCCGAATAAACAATCACATGCCGACCATTTCAAAGGGAAACGAGAGTCCAATCTCTTAGGAATATTTGACTTCGAAACTTTTGTTAATTTCTTTTGTAATTATCTTGTGGGATATTATTGAATATGAATGTATTTAAAAACGCCATTTTGTAATATTCAATCTAACTACTTTCGATTAGTACATAGCACTTCTTTAGAGCAGGGTTAGTGCAATCCTCGTTGCACAAATGACCACAGTATGATCCAGCGTGTGAGGCCACATCCTACCCATTGAAGAGGTAGATTCGTTTGGGTCAGAGCTATGTCAAGGGCGATACCCAACCAGCTCGGGTGTAGCAACCCACCTTTCCATATTGGTTAATCAGAGAACTACTTTATCACTGACAGGTGAAGTGCCCGCGAAATTCACTGTTTGCCTGTGTGGGTGTGCTGTAGCTTGAAACTTTTACTGATTTGCTAATTTGTTATATAAGCATTTCGAAAACTCAGATGGAGTAAAACTTTATTGAAATCGTTTAGTGAAATGTTGAAATGTTAATAAATATAATACTGTGTAAATATAATATAAGTATAATTCTGATGTACTTCAATTTGATTTAAATGAAACTTAATTAAAATTTTTAATTATGTTTTTATGGAATATATATGGTATCTGCGTAGTATGATAAGTTATATAAATATAATGAGAGTAATTTACGATTTAATTATATGGTTAATTTTCCTTAGTGAAAAAAAAAGTTCTATACAATGCATAAAAACAAAATACTAAAGAATTTTATGAATAACTAAGTGAAAAATAGATTAATCTGATTCAAATGGGAAAAGCTGAAACCACAAGATTTTTCCCGACTGCACGACTAACTTCATTGACTTTTTTTAAACTGTTGTTTTCTAGGCAGTAACAAAATTTATATTTGTTATTCCCATCTCTAGAAACGAGATATTAATCAAATACGATTGCTTTATTATTTACTATTTTATTTTCATTTATAGGGTTTATATCCCAAATTTAATAAATTAATTTTTTGGGGTAAAAGTTTTCCAGATTTTAAATATCGTACTTTTTATTCTATTCGGCCTACTAGCACTCGTTATTCTTATAAATAACGAGTTTTGTTTACATAATTATTAATTACATTGTATTTCATTTGAAAAAGATGGCAAGAATGGTAATTTAATATAAAATTACTTCTAGTTACTTTCTTTGTCCATTCAATTAATATATCCTTTACTTGTCTTATAATCATCATATTCAAAAATCTTATTTTTCTTCCTTTTACAATTCCAAGCTGAACTTTAATCTATCATGGTGACTATTTAATGCTTCGAATAATTTATTTATATCAACTTTTTTCATAATACAAAAAAATATATTGTTTTGTTGTTTTTCACAACTTTTGTCTTCCCTGGACTTAAGATTTTATTCTATTTATCAAAAAATACAAAGATAGAGAAAACTACAACACGAACCCAGTAATCTACACAACCCTGTTCTTATATTCTGATACTCAATAGTAAATATATTGGTTACCGTGTTTTTTCTCCTTTTCTTCTTATTCATAATTCTTTAAGAAAATAAATTTTGTATAAAACCTGTAAGTGATAAATTTACCATAAATTTCAAAGGTAAAATTTTAATCCAAGACAATCGTATTCATGATAATAATAATAATCTTGGAATCAAATTTTACTAATGAAAGTTAAAGTAAATTTATCATCTACAGGTTTTATACGAAACTTCTTTCTTAAATTGAAAAACAAAATGTATTGTTTTTCGCACACTACAGTAAGTGGGAGGCGATTTTTTACTATAAGGGTTGTTTCAGGATGTAATGAATAATAATAAACAATACAAACAATAAGAAAAAAAATAAAAATCTAGGTAAAATATTAGTAGTAGCGTAACAAGTAAATAAATACAACATGAACAATAATAAAATGAGAGAAAACAAAATTTGCATTGTATATTATTTATCGTTTTTCAATTATTCGTTAAATTGAAATTCTTATAACACAAAAAAAAGAAAAGATGGAGATAGAAGCACTACTACTAATCTAATCGTTTATTGACATTCTTTTTAATGAATGCGGAAGAAGATTACTTTTACGGAAGTTATAATACGAGCCTATCCTAAGACAATTGTATACAAAAAAGTTATAAGATCAATCTTACCTTCCTTAAAAACAGGAATAGTTTTTATGCCTATTTCCTGCTAATCAGCAATTGTTATTTACAATTTTCTTGTCCACCAATCGTTAGAAAGAAGAAAATGAAGGTTGTACACAACATTATTTTTGCAATTGTTGATATTTAAGAAAGTTAACTATTAATCTCAAGTCATTAAATGCAGTTTATTATTATGAAAAACTTCATTATTGTATCTTTTTCTAGTGGGATTCATCTCTAAATTATCAAGTACCAATCAAAATTATTGAGTAAAAATATTCTTAGAACCTCATTAAATCCACAGAGTAATAACTAAAACCACATACGATTAAATATTTTAAAAAAGGCTCTCTTTATGAACTGTGAATTAAGAATTATGGAGAGAAGAAGTATAAATTTCACAATACATAATATCTCAAAAGTTCAAAAATAAATTAAAAAACCTAAGAAGAAAAACTTTCAACTAATACTTCAGTAATAAAACTTTTTCGTAAAGAAAAGAAGTTTGAAAATAGCCTAAGTTGATGGAATAAAATAAAATGATGGAAACGTTACTACAATATATATGTGTATATGTTTAAAATAAAATTAATATTTTTCTCCAATCAGAATCATTGGTGATAAAGTAATCATTTAGTTTGATGCTTATATTATGTGTTACAAAACGCTTTATATTTTTTAAGGTATTTCAGGGCATATTTTATAATATTTTTTTATTATAATTTACTTATTGTTATTTACAACTGTATAAAATACATACAAGTAAGTCTGCTGTAGACGATTTAATGACTTGATACAAATATGTTCAAAATCTACCCATTGATAGAACTCCAAATTAATAATATTACAAAAAAATATTTTAACAATTTTAAGGAACTCATGACATCATGAGTTAATAATTAAAGTATTGTTGTGGGAAGTATAGGTTTTACCAACATTCCTTATTGCGTGTCATTAGCAAATATAAAAAAGGCACGAAGGGAACTAAAGACTTCCTCGTGGCGCAGGTGAGACAAGCGACAGCAGGTGTTGAAAAAAAAATCACATGTTAAGCATTCGCCTCGAAAAACCCGCTTACAGTAGGTAAACTCGATTACTTAATGAATGGTAATTTTATTACTTTTAAACGGCTTTTGGAGGCAGTTGGTCCGCTCTTCCATGCTAAGCAGGGATTTATAGTTTGAGGACGCGGCTTCCTGCAGATGAATAGATCTTCAGCTATAGGACTTTGACACCGGAACTCAGGAAATTATGCTTCAGGACATGTAGTAAGGCAACGTGTTGGCGTAGTATGTAACCTTGAACTCTTCGCTGCCTGTTGAACATACGCGAAATATGTTTCTATTTTAAGATCGTGATGGCAAACATAGATGTACATGTTAGGTTTCGGATCTATAATTTAACCTATATTCGGCATTCGTGCCATGTAATGTATGTAAATCGATTAGTTTTTATTTCCACATCCGAAGCATTGCTAATTTTATAACTGCAATGCAACTGTATACCAATCTTTCTTCTGTATATTTTACGCTATAGATTTTTTTAATACTTTAAGTGTAAATTTATTTATATTTGTCCTTTATTATGTCGTATTACATTGTCACATTTATTAATATATTGGTTACATAGAGAAGAGGGCACATTCATACAATATTTACAGAAGTGTAAATTAAACGAAAAACAAATAATAAATAAATTAAAAAAAAAAAAATGATACCTAAAATAAAATCTTAATCACATTCCTGTACATATAAAATATTGTAAATAGGGATACATTATTTAAATTCAGCCTGGGGAGCTACGAACTGAGCTTGACCCGCTCTTTTGAATGGAAAAACAGGACTTCGGAAGATCCCGGCGCTTCTTTCACAACCGTAACACTGTTTGACATTGAAAGCTAGTGAAGGCTGAGAGAGGGAGCTAACAGCAGACGCTCAAAACCTGAGTGGAAATTCTGGTCATTAACAGTAAGCCAATATACCTAATTATTGGGCACTGCCGTTTCAACCTGTTGAGAAGGTTATAGGGATGGGTTAATAAGCTGGATAGGAATTAGGATGATGATTTAATTATAAGTTTATTTAGACGTAAATAAATATAAAATAATTTAGTCACCGTAACCATAAAATTAACAACTGGAGCGGGTATAATCCTTAAATAACCAGCTATTAATAACCGTCACATGGCTATCATCGAGAAGTTCGTTATATACAACCACCTGCTTTCTTCAGAGGCGACATCTGTCGCAGGTGCAACGAAGGAAGGCTCCCAACCGACAAATTGTAATGGACGGCTTTTATAGTAAATTATCTTTGCCAGTTGTGAAATTAAACAGGCAGCTTACGGTCATATCTGGTTGGCCTCGCGGGCCGTGATGTAACTGCAGTGCAGTAGGCAACTCCTGATCCGATCTTCGACTCCAGCGGCGGTTTAAGCGGAGGTCATATCTCGAGAGATTGGCAGTACTTAATGGTCTAGATTGTTTAAGCTAAACCGGCGGCTTATAATTATTATGGATGGTTGAAAGTTTTTTCGTGGTTAGAACCTTTGACTGATAAACGCTAATCGGTATTATATTTGTATTTCTAAAAATATTCTTTTTTACTAATTTTAATTTCTTATAATAGAAAAAGTTTCCAAGAAAAATTATTTTACCATAATCGATTCATTAAATAAGTTAAATAAATTAACTCAGCTAATTCATTATGCAATACTTTATCCAGTACCTTCTTTGCTAAATCATTTCTACGCATTATTTGCTGCTAACTACCTCAGTACTAAATTTTATATTTCCTTCTAAAGGAATACTTTTCTTACCACGCCGTAAAATACTCGTTTAAAAGCCGTTTTCAGTGACCTGCAATTCAGGCAACAGTAACGGAGCTTGAGTATTATTGCACTGTAATTTTGGTTACGACTTCATTACCTACCTACCTACCTCGAACCACAAATATGGGGTTGGGGACATCTCATCTTCATTTTCCGGGGCTCCTTTATTTGCGATAGCTGTTTAGTTTACTATATCTATAAGGAAATTCTGATATCATTTTATCTAAATTGATATGCAAAACGTTGTATGTGTTCAGATATTTTCCTAAATATTAAATACAAAATATTTATTTTATTATAATTTATCTTGTAGACTCCGAATATGATACTCGGAACATTAAATATATAAAGTAATGTTTGAAAAATTTAATTTTCGTGCTTTATCTAAGTATACCTAGCCAAAGAATTTATATGAAGATGTCATTTTTACCCATACTACAAAAAATATTTGAATCTAAATTTATAGGAGTAAAAAAAGTTCCAAAACGCTTCATAAACAACAATGGGTTATAAAATGGTTATAAAAACAAATGTTGTGCTCTTTTAAATCAAGGCAAGTGGTAATCAGCAATTGTTAACATTAGTTTACAAGAAATTTTAAAAGGTGTCGATTTATTATTTAAACAAGAAAAAAATGTTTATTTCTAATTTATTCATTTCCTCACCTCAAAATGAAAAATATAAATAAATAAAACGTGTACACAACAATTTATAAAAATCATATTGTTATTGTTCGGCTTTATTTGATGTCACCTATGAACTAGTCTTTTATATGTTTTTAAATATAAGGTTCTAATTACAATAAAGTTTTAGCAGAATCAAACCACTTGAAAATGCTAATCCGAAATACTGTTTTCGTGTAACCATTCAACCAGTTGGTGTTACGGGTATTGGCGTCCTTCAAAGGAAACCTTGAAACAATAAGTGACCTTCAACTATACCTAAATCCGGAATCGAAAGGTAAAATACCCCATGTATTTGAAATCCTAATGAAAGTATTTCACAAATAATTAACCAGTAATATGACGAAAATTTTATGTGAATTTAAAAACTGAAAACACACGGAGGTCAACATCCACCCCACAAAGTGGTCCAAAACTCACTTTTTAGGGACACGATTTCACTCTAGTTCTTTTTAGGATGTAGCAGTTCATTTTGCTCCGAAGTATATTCATTTTTAATATCAGGATTACCAAAAATTGAACTTTCAAAAAAATACATAATTTTTTATAATAATTTCAGAATAAATCCTTATTTCACAACTTGGTGATCGTTTTCGATCTTTCAAAAAATGTAACCAGAATTATAAATGTTGTTGGCTGGAGCTTTAGGGCGTAAAACCCATAGGTCATCAACGCCCATACCAGAATTATTATTTTTTTTTTTCCTTTCCCATTGCAATGGGGCTTCGCTATATTTTGTTGAACTGTTGTATTCCTTAATATGTAAAATTTAGATTTGTTATTACCCCTTCAGGAAACCCTAAAATATAAATTTTTATAGCGACATAAAAAAAAAATGTTCATAATTATAGTTTTCCCTGTTCATCAATCTGTCAGTTTCTAGTTTTTATTAATATTACATATATTATAAAACTATAATAAAATGCAAGAAACTTTAACAAAGCGCATATTTCACAATAACGATTTTTTAAATTGGAATAACAGAAAATGCTTATCACAAGTAAATTTCTCAATATTCAATACGAAAATCATAGGAAGTGCGGAACCATGTCACCTAGGTCATGACATCCACATCCTAAGATTTTATAGAAACTTGGAAATATTAATTCTATTCTGATAAAACTTGCATAAAATATTCGCCGTAACATTTGGTTAAATTTTGCACTTTCTGAAGGATTGGAAATGGCGACTCAATATTTAAAAAATATTCCTCTTGATAGCTATTCAAGCATTAATAATAACTATTGCAGACAGTTAGTTTGTTATGCCTGAAAGGCGCAAAAAATGCTCTTATTAACTTATATACATCCAAAAGAAAAAAAACTAAAAATATTTAATTTTTTTTTAAAGTAAGAAAAGGGATTCACACAAACATTTATTGGAAATCATCGTCGTATCTCGGTTTTGATACAACAGGACTGATGATTTCTACTTTTGACCGGTAGTGTATTCGGAAGGAATATAATTTTGGTAATAAAAACAAAATAACAATATTTAGAACTCTATTAAAAAAAAAAAACTACAATATGCCATAATTCCATTATGTCGTTTTGCAATCAAACTTTTATAGGTAAGCAAAACCGTTTCATTTTCTTACTTAAAGTGTTTTATTGTAGGAAGACATTAAAAATTATTTTCAACTAATTTTTATGTATTATTAATTATTAACTACCACTTGCATAACATCCTTGATGAAGATATTTATTATAAGTTTACCTTATCAATTACAAATAATTTAACACACATTTCTATAAATTTTGTTACCAAAATGAAAAGAATGGGATGTAAAAAAGAAACCTAATGTCCCATTTTAGACAGAAAGTTTACTGTATTAAGTTGTCCAGTTTCGTTAGTTGGTCGTGTGCCTCGGATAGCTAACCAGAGATAAAATAACTGTGTTTTATGTCGCGGTCCTAAAATGAAGAATTATCCACGAGGTCAGGATTGTTTAAACACGTAAGAACCCTCTCCCTCCCCTACGTGCAACAACACAGGCCGTTTTACGACCACTTCGTGTGGCAAAGAAACATCTCTGAAAGGTTTCATCCGTTCCACTCAATCCCAGTCTTCTTTCATCCGTGGGACACTTCACCAATGCTTCCAATTCCGGGGTGTATAAGAGAGAGTAATCAAACCTCACTTAATAAAATCAAATTTGAAAAACAAAAATCAAAATTGTTATTTGAGTATTCTAAGATAAACTTATCTTATTGATTTATTTATACAATATTTATTCCGAGGGTATACCCCTTATAGAACCTATCTTTAAATATAATATCATTAAATTTATCACTAAAACCATTACATTTTTTTTCAGTGAGATACAAATTGTCGAAAATGATAATAATATAAATTGAGTACAATAGGCGACAACAATAAAATAGATAAAAACAACATTAAGACCTGAATTAAAATCTAAAATTAACAACAACAATAAAAGTAGTATAATTAATTAAATTTGTTAAACTTGTATCAAATTAACTAAATATGGATTCTAAATCATTTTATAAAAACAATTGTGTTACATAATAATTGGAATATGTAATTATCAAGTCTAAAATTTGACACCCTCGAAATGAGGCAGTATAATTTTCTCATATCAGATATACATATATCATTTCGATGGTGATGAATACAATTAATACTTCTTTATCTTTGAGTTTTTCAGGATGCAAAATATTCTGGCACTGTATTTCAAAAGTAAAGCTCTGATGAAGCTCTGTAAAGTAGGGCGAAACGTCGTCAAATAAACAATTGATAATTATTTTTTGTTCCTTCTTGACCGCACTCTCCTTATCTCCTTTTTAAAAATGTTTAAATTTTGTTCTTTGTTTTATTTCAATTCAATGGCGTCAGACTGATTAAAAAAGCATAAAAGAGTCTCGTTGATTTCCAATAGAACTTTGGAGGTGCTCTTTCATTGAGACAAGAGGATCAGCGATTTTCGCTCAACGGATCGACAGTTGCCCGTCCTTTGTGGATTGTGAGAGGTCGGAACCAATCATCAAAGACAAAAACAGATCTAGGTCACTCAAATCTTGCACTTACAGCAATGTACTTACTCTGTCTGGTAGTTAATTTTAAATTAAATAAACATGGGATTATAGCCAAAAATATATCAGCTTACCGTGCACAATAAGGTATATTTTCATGTTCCTGAACAGCCATTGAAAAATGAAAGAATAACATATTATATTATGATTGTTTGTATAAATGATTAAATTGTCAGGAAGTGAGCTCACTGGAATGAGTAGCTGACTGGATAAGGCAGGGGGTTCCTAACTCTCGGTGCTGAGTGTGAGTCTAGCTGTGATAAATAATGTATTTATTATTTGTTGAGCATGGATAGAATCTGGGATAGGGAGACTAACATGAAGATCTTAAGTTAATATTTATTTATTTTACTATTCATCTTTGTTATACCTTACGGACATACAGAAGGAGTTGACCTAGTAAATAAAATAACTAACAAAATGTGAGGGTAAATAAGAAAACGAATTATAAAAAAAGTAAAAATGAAAAATCTTATTGTACAGAAGATAAGAAAAAAAAATTAACTAACCAAAAATTCTATATTGAAAAATTTCTTTTGGTAAAAATTAAGGAACAGAAAAAGAAAAATATACAGTCAATGAATTACTGATAATTAACATATTTTATTATTAAAAAATATATAGAGAAATAAATTACGAAAGGACTGAAAAGTTCTTGATGATTCAAAAGTACATTAAAACGTTTTGAAAAATACTGATATACTAAAATAATGTTTATTACTATTACTATTATGAATTAAATTTTTTAAAAATCTTTGAATTGTTTCTTTACTTTTAGGATATTAATAAAAAAAAAAAATGGCTCTGAAAAAGTGAATAATGAATTTAAAAATGCTGTCTCACGTCGTAAAATGGTGATGTATAGTATATTAGCTCTGAGTGAAGTACAAGCTGAGCAAATACAAATTTTATAAACGAAATCAGGTGCATTAGAAGTACAGAGCTTACAATAGTGAGCTCAGTCACTATTATATACATTATCCTCAGTCACTATAAAATGAGTACTTCATAACTACATTCAGACGAACCATAAATATGGCGGTTGAACGAATCAACAGACATTTCTCACCAAGCTCTTCACGGGTAGTGGTACAGGTTTAGTACAAAGTCCTTCGTCCACGATTTGTGTTGCCTATTATCCAACCTCCAAACCCTGCTGAAGGTTACCGTATTTCTTATTTAATAGCAATCATTCAGTTTGAATTCTATTAGTACCTTTCGTATTTCGACATAGGTAATGTATCATGATCAACCATGACTCAGCCCTCCAGTATCCCAGCCTGTAGTCACGAATCTTAAGAGAATGATCTTGCTGACTAATAGCCAACGGCTCCCTTATATCCTTCCTTTATTTTACAATTAAATCCTCCGCCTTCTTCCTGGAACAGTTTTACCCTTTGTGCTAGGAAGGTCATGCTGGCGGGAGAGCCAGTCTTATTTTCTCATTCGGGTTCAAGGAAATATGCTTGTTATTATTTCATTTTAATTTGGGCGTCCTTGGAAGGCGTGTGAAAAAGTGTGAGAATAAAAAAAAATAGTTTGACAATTCGTCGACCGAAATGTAATTATTCAAAGAAGGTCACGTTTAAAAGACAGGAAATACTAAGTTACTATATCACGAAGGGGCTAGGAATATTTTAGTTAACATCCTTCATAAAAAACCAAAAACGCAAGAACACACGAATCGGATACAACGCATGCCAAATAAACCTTCCCACACAAATAGCACAATAATTTAAAAAATACCTTTTAAATCTCTAGAGTTGAGAAATAATTACGTTTTAATCTTATTTTTAGTGTAAGATTGATATAAAAAAGAAGGCGAGCCCTAGTTATTCATTATAAAGTATCTAGAATCAGCGGAAATTATATCATTAAAGATTACTTGAAATTCAATTGTGCATTAAAAATTTTTTTTCAGGAAAATGTAGTAATAAAAATCAGATAAGGGGCTCTGAGAAAAAAAGTTTATTGAGTTAGAAGAGTATAGAAATTATTGCCAATAGGCCTTAAAAAAAAATCTGCTGAACTAAAGTGGAATAAATATTTTTTTTCTCGTAGATTAAAACCATATTTTGAACGAGTATCTCTCCATTTATATACTGATATGTGCAGAGAATACGAGTATACTTACAGCTAAGATAGAATGAATTAAAAATAACGTATATGAGGAAGTACTGGTAGTTTTCTTAAAAGGGTTTAAAACTTAAGTACCGAATTTGTTAATATAAAATCATTAACAGTATACGCTTTCTTATCATTTTTTTTTTTTTTTTTTTTAGATTTATTCATCAATTTCGGCGATTTTGTTTAGTTGATTAGATATATTTGATCATCTATTCGTCATATACATGAAAGAGGGATGTATAATTCAAATTTAATACAAATAAAACTGATAAGTATAGCTACATCAAAAATAAATTAATAAAAATTTGGGTATGGGGTGGTTTTGAAATTAAACCCCGCCATCAATTCAGAACGTAGTTATAATAATTGTTTTTTTATCCTATAATTTTTGTAATTTTGTTTTTATTTGTATATGAATAAATATTTAAAAAATAATAATATTCATAAAATAATAATAGTCAATAATGATTTAACTTAAATAATAGTTTTTAAATAAATATATAAAGTAAGATAGATGATAATAAGTAAACAGTAGTCTTTACGGTTGCTTACACTAGCAGAATCTACGGTAGATGCACAGCCTTGAAAAAATTATTCTTATCTTCAATCGGAGGAAGGAAGCTGTTACTGATTATTAGCAGAGGAAAATGTTTAATGGGTGTTATTACCAACTTAAGTAACTAGTTAACTCTGTCCTTAACTGTTAAATGTCTCCATTGTCGTTGGACTAAAGACTTAACTGGTTCGAGGTGTTACAACCCAACAAGTCACCGGTAAATGTAATGATTTAAGTTTGTTTACTGTTCATATTCAGGGCAGGAATTATTTGAGGAACATTATTAACAGCTAGGGAAAAAAAATGTCAACATATTCCACTTTTCTAATATTTATTTTATCGGCGATTTAAAGCGATTAGCCTACGCTATTTCTCCCATCAAGCTTTTTGGTAAGTATTGAAGTGGTTAATTGTGAAAAAAAGTAACCACTACAAACTACAAAGCTTGAAGATATTTTTTTTAGAAGCTAGTTACCGTATTTGCTCCAATAAAGTCCGATCCCGAAGATACTCCATAATATTATATAGAACCTAAGTCGACCCCTATTTAAAAAATAAATTTATAGAAAACATTTAGAGAAGTAAAAATTAATCTAGTATAAATAAATCAATTTCCAAATTTGATATAGAAAAAAAATCCTTTACTTGAGTAGTTAAATATACTCATACTATGTTTAAGATATTACGATATAGCTCTGCTATTAAAACATATATTTTTGTTTCTGCATAACCTTTCCGAATCAGATCGTTATTTTTAATATCCAAGTACCCTTTAAGTCAGCTATTCTTCTGTTTTGATTCCGTATAAGCCTTGTTTTCCTCCTGAACCCTCCGTTCAAATCTTGGAGGAAGGAAAGTAATGGAGAGGGTAAGGCTGCCAGGAGAAGTGAAGCCAAAAAATTATTGGACTTATGATGAAGTCGAGGAGCGTTGCAGAGGGATAGTAATCACCACCTGCCTCCTGTTTCAATTTAAATAATAATGACGGACGTTCCTACTAATTTCAATATAAATATGAGCTCTAAGGGCCTGGTTAATTCCTCTCTTTTTGGCCTCATTTTATCATCGAAGGAGAATAGGATCGATTTTCATTTATTATAAAGAAAAACTAAACTCTATTTTGTCTGATTTTAACATTGATTAGTTTGGAATTTTTTTTATTATCTTTCAAACGATAAATGTTATAGTAAAAATTCAAAGGTTTTTCCATCTAGAGGAATGTTATTATTCCTCTTTTCCCCTGCTCCTTGTGTCCGAAGCCTAACCCACATTTTCTTTTAGAAGAGTTAGACAATAAACACACAAACAGGTGAAGAAAAAGAAGTCCACGCACTAACCTTTTGCGCCCGGCCTTGCCAAGGACGAGGCATCAGCTCAGGCATTTCCTCTCCAACCAGTCCAGCTCCAACAGGAATTCCATCCAACTTATCAGTAGTCAGCATTTACCTAGTTCTACTGGAACCTGTGTAACGAGTAGTATAGGGATGCAATAATAATCTATATGAAAACAAATTACAAGGTAATTTTAATAAATTTTGTTGTCAGTATTAAGCACACGCCGATTCCACATTCCAGTGCCGCGTAAGAACAATATGTAATCCAAAAATAGATTTTACTGAGGTTGTTATTGACAAATAATCAAAATAAAGCTGTAAAAAAAATTTTCTTTTAATAAGTGACGTTATGAATGTTATTATGCCTTATTGGGGTTGAGAAGATAATAGAAAGTCTTCATGAAATCCAAGAAAACCTAACATAGTAAATTTTGGATTTTTACCACTAAGGCAGTGAACCTACGATAATGTGTAATGGTACATTTTTTAAACTTGAGGTCGATTTTGAATTAACCTACTTCATAACTATTTTACTATGATGATTGAAGATTTGAAAATAATTGGAAATAACTAGAAAATAGTTAATTAATTCTATATCAAATTACTACTGAAAAATTCTTTTATTATTATAATTAATTCATGTTAGCAACCTATTTTATCTATTTATGTATTCAACTATTTATGTTTTCAAAAAAAAAAAATAATAATTCACACAATTTTGAGCGGTATTAGGCATTAATTTATATTTATTTATTTATTAATTTATTGACCAACAAAAATGAAGGTTTTTTATTTATTTTAGATAATATTAATACCACGTTAATAAGATCTTCAATAATTTTAAAAAGTAGTATATTACTATTTAACAGTCAAATTTATGTAACTATGACAAAAATAAACTCTAATGGTTGTCGATTAATTGATAATTATTTATATTTCATTACAAAAAAATTAGCTTGTTGTTTATATCATCTAATAACTTAAAGATTACGTTATGGGCAAACAAACCCAAACAGATTTGAATTATTAATATATAATCACTACAGCAAATTTAATAAAAGTGTTTCTATTTTTTACCCAACGCTGCCACAATGTATTGATCTTTTTCTTCTCTGTTTACGTGTCTGGTGTAAACACGTGACCGATTCTTGATTAGAATTTTAAGGTTATCGGGAGCATTATAAAATAAATAAAAAATCAAACCATTACAACTTTAATAGTGAAGATATCCTTATTAAAGTTATAATTAAAAATAAAACAGTTAAAATAAACTCCACATTAACATAATAATAAATAATTTCTGCATTCCTATAGATTTTCAATACCAGTTGATACGATTTAAGAGGTGTTTATTATCAAAAATGTATTATCAAAAATTATTATTAGGTATTATCAAAAATATATACCAGAAATAACTTATTTCTACACTTAATTTGTAAACGCAATCCATCAGCGGTTTCGAAAAAAAAAAAAGAAAGAAAAAAAAAGGAAAAGAAAAACAAAGACTTACCCACGAGGAGTCTATTGAATTGCCAAAGATAAACGAATTTATCAAGTGCAGGCATGTCAACTTTTTATTTCACTGGCAGACACATTTATCAACTGTGATCTTCAACAATCACTCAGGGCCACATCGTTAACTTTGGAGGTGTATATAACTTATAGGATAAATTACTGATGTATGTATAAAACTAAAGTTGTATTGGGCTTAATCATATGATATGTATCCTATGAGACAAATGAAGGATAAAAAGATTTAAATGATATTATTTTCATTCAAAATAAATTCTGTTGCCTTCAAAACGTTTCTCCTAACAAGATTTTCTTTTATCTGAAAATCTGAAAAAAAATTTGGAGTTTGAATTAACAAAATCGAGAAATGAAAATTTTAACTTTTCATTTTTTAATGTTTTGTTTTTTTTAAACTAAAATACAAGTTTTTAGCAATCTAAATAAACTTTCATATTCATTACTTTCATATTTCATTTCTTTAATAACATACATTACTAATATTTATAATATGTCCCTATCATTTTCCCCCTTCTAAATTAGGGATTGGTGGATTTATCAAGAGGAGCATAGAGACACGTATCTACCCCTACCATCATTAAAGTAATTCAAATTATATATACTATTTAATAAAAATAACTATTACTAAACAGGTATTAATGCGAACTTATAAGCTTCTTGGGATCTCCGGCACTCTTCTATTTTCTATTGCAAATTGTTAACGTTAAAATACTTTAACAAAATTCGCTAAACGAAGGAGACCTGTAATTTCTTAAAATTTATCAAATTTTATCATTTGTGAATTGATATTTAGGCTGAAAAATAATTGCTACAAAACATCATACTCCATTTTTTTTATATTGGAACTTTTAATCCTAGAAGCATTTATAGTACAACAATGTAAAATATCTTTCCCGGATTGTTGAAGAAACAACCTTCGATACCACCTGCCTGCTAGAGCTAATATTTAGTCATCACAAATATTCAGTTTATTATACAAGTTTAATTTAAATTTATAAGCTAATCATATGTTAAACTTCCATTATGTACGCGTAAAAAAGCAAATAAAAGAAAACGAAATTATGAATTAATGAGAATAAAGATATAATTTAATATTAAATATTGACAGTAGTAATAAAGTTAAAAATAAATAAAACAATTAAAATAAATAAATAATATTAAATATTCTAAATTATTTTTTGCCTTATCGTATGGAACATTAGGGTGTTTGTGTATAGTTGTATTTCTGACATAAGGAGTATTCAGGATTGATAAGTTTAAATGTAGTTAAATGGAGGTTGTAGGCGAGGTAGACGCGGCGTTACCTTAGTATCTTCTTAACAGCAGTTGGGCCGATTCGATTCCGGCTTGGGTGGATTGACTTTTTCTTTGCGGCGGCCCCACAGCCGCTAACTCTCTGGTTAAAATATGATGATAACCTATACGATAACCTTCCGTATGAAGGAAAAAAGTTTTAGTCGAGATCCAAAACTCGAATCCTTTTATCCAAATTGACCTGATAATAGTTATGTAAAAAAAACTTTACAGTAAATATGAAATTGAAGAGTTTCCGAGTGATGCTTACTTCATAAGTTCTTCGTTCTCACAGAATGACAGTAATCGGGAGAGTTAACCCGGGATGTAAACCAGAGCTAACGGAGATCAGAATGTAGCTCCGAAGAATGGAATAAGCGAGTGAGCATAGAGACCGTGAAAACGACCCATTGTAGCGAACGGTCGAGAGTCATTGTGAGCTTTGTGCCGGCTCTGAGAACAGCTATAAAGGAGATGTCTGGGTCACACCTCCTCAATGGCATCGTTTTGTGTCTTCGAGTACCTCAGCCTACGCTTAGCCGATATCCTCTAAGCTTTGTGACGCTGTTGTCATAAATAAAGTTTAAAATAAAGCACAAATAATTTAATAATAATTAAAACATTGCATATAGTTAATCTATTTCCTACTTTTACCTCTATTAATGCTACTCCAAACCTATCAATGATTAACCTAAAATAACACAAAATATAATACTGTATCTTGATCTGACATTCACTTCTCTATCGATGAAGGACGAACATCGATCGTACGTTCTCATACTGTTGCTTCGATTTATTGAAAAGGCTAAACCAAGGACACTATATATTTTTAATCCGAGTTCAATCAACGAACATTGTTCTCTGTGTTCTTGTACGTCATAGTGTAAGACTGGATTAGAATGGATTTTTTAAATAAAAAAGTAAATACTTTTATTGATCTGAAAATAAATTCATGTTCTTTTTAGGTAGAATTAATAATTCGAACGAAATATAATACGTAAGGGACAGAAATAAAACACACAAAAGGAAAAGTAGTGAGGCACATATACATAGCGGACCATAGATAAATTAAATAAATAAGTTTATTTGTATGTTTTTTGCTGACTGCATAATTCTAATCTCGATATCAAACCCTCTTTAATAAACCTAGATTTGTACGTAAATATTAAAGTATGGCATTTACAAACGTTGGATTTGAATGAAGAAAACATTTGTGTATACACACGTATCAGTACCATTAGCTAAATTTAATATTCTTTTTTAGATTTTTTTAACCAATGTTTATGTTTTCGATGTGAAAAATACATTGAAGCTAATACAGTGGATTATTATAAAATTTAAAAAAAAGTAATTTTTATTGAAAATCTAAAATAAGTTAAAAAAACTGTAGGAAGGTACACAATAGTGATAGTTGAGTAACCACAACTATGATATAAGTGAAGAACAAAAAGTTTTTATTTTGGATTCGATTGCTCAACTCAATTAACTCAAAATGAGAATTAACTGAATCCATTATTTTAGAAATTAGTAGTTCTTTTAATGGTAAAAGAATGGTTTCCTGATTCCTAATGTTGGCCAATCTAAGGTTAGCTTGCGACGAAACTTCCATTGAGCAATATTTCCTTATATCACAATATGTCATCACCATTAACATCACCATGTTTTTGCTTCTTCCTGCTTTTATAACATAATTAATGTTATTACTAGTACTGTTTTAATCTCAAGAAATATTTCTAGAAAAAAAAAAATCTTATCTAGTGAATCTATGAGTATCGGGGCACGGCGTAAGTTGCCCCATATCCTAAACCATCACATTTACTAAAAAGTTATTTTTAACCTATTTATTTGTGTGTTATAATTTACTTATTAATTTTTTTTAATTTATGTATTAGTTCTTTTTAAATTTATTTAATTCTTTTTTTGTAGTTGATTTTTTTTTTAGTAAACTCTTCTGATGCTATGATTGTTTTGTTGCTATTGATGATTTTTATAAATTTGCTTAATTGATCGAAAGGTTGTTGCGGATCACTGGAGAGGAGATGTATGAAGGAGTAAAACAGGGGGAATATGGTAAATTGTTATTTCGCTTTGTGCTAAAAGGATGAAAATTAATATATGTATATTGAATTGTATAGGAAAAAGAAAACAAAAAATTTAAGAAAAAAATGCATTTGTGTATTTTATTTAGTGTATTGATGATAATTGTTAGAAAAACTAAAAATATTAATGTATTGTAGTGTATAAATGTCCAATTATGGATTGATGTGTATGCTATGTGTAGGATATATAGGAACCAAATGTATTTGAGCAGCATTGCCAAATAAAGCATTTCTCTCTCTCATCACTATAGAACTGTAGGACATTACAAACATGTTACAGTAATAAGCCACCAAACAAAATACAAACATCACACAGTTTAATAAGCTCCTCCAACTTGGATTGCTTTATATTACACTATGATTTTTACTATAACTTCGAAAAGGAAACAATGAAAATTAAAAAAGTCTATAGAATATTCTAGCTTATTACATTTTTTATTAACGAAATAGATGTCCTTGATAAATGTTGATACAAAATAGGTGTCACCATAACATGTAACCCTCATAACAAGTAAGCCCTTTGTAGAGCCGCTGGGGGTATAACCTCAAATGAATTCATAAAATACATTTTTAATGTCTTGGTCGTAAAATAACTCAGGTTAGCGTTTCTAAGAAAACTCATAAAAGAACCCACAAGGTTTCCCTATTCAAAATAACTCTCTCCTTTACTATTTATATATAAAAATATGTTTCCTTCGGTAATTGTGTAATAGCAAGGCTACATTATTAATAATTTTTGTGATAATTATTTTTATAAATCGAAAGCTCATTACAAAAATAAATGTTTTCTTAATTGATCTTCATCTTTGTTGATAACCTGGGTGAGTAGTCAAACCCAGACTTAGGACCATTTTTGATTTTTTTTTTATCTACTAAACTAGATTAGAGTTATGTTATCAGAGAAGAAAACCTAAACCTAAAAAACATACCAATCTTCATTAAAAAATATATCCAAACATAGTTTAAACTGAAAGAGACAAATGAGCATCAAAGTACTTAAGACTTCGAAGTTCGTCATGAAGTGGTTTACACTGATGAAAAAAATGCTACAAGGAGTAGTATACATGTGTTATTAAAATTTTATACCAACTTTTGATCAATAGAAAAATGTTTTTAACATTGCTGTTGGTAATAAAATGCTAATAACATTAGGTTTCGTTTATATCAATTTGTCGGAAATGTTAATAACATTTAGCTATTGATCGGCTATACACTGAAAGATTTTTGTTAAATCGGTGATATTAATTAAATTTTGCTGTTGGGTGATGTAAATAATAGGTATCAAATGGTTAATAACAACGATATGATTAACATTGACTAACTATGAATGTTACTGATAAAATTTCGGTATAAAAACAGCTTACGAAAGTTTGAGTAAATAAATGAAATCTTCTTAAGGTGGGTTAACGTCGGAGATAATGCATGTTATTAAAAATTAAGTGCCTACTGTTTATTCGGTCAATAGCGAAATATTATTAACGTTTCTATTTCTAGCAAAAATGTTAATAATATTTTATTTCGTTAACAACTATATGTTGCTAATCTTAAAAACAACGCTATTGACAACAGAAAATTGTAAATATGTAAATTTTACTAACATTTTTGTTCAATGTTAAAATAGTAATGTTAATATCATTACGTTATTGGCTGGTGTAAACATCAGGCACTAAATGTTTAATAACACGTGTTACGTCTGATGTTAACCCACCTTAAGAAGAATTCATTTTATTCATTTATTCTAACTTTCCTAAGAAGTTTTTATACTGAAATTTAACAATAAGTATAGTATAGTACTTTAATACATAGGGTTTCATTTAGAATATTACGTTCGATTTTTTAAAAGTAGCAAATTAATTAATAGGTTTCCGTTAATACAGGAAAATAATTAATTTTAAGTACTATTTGGGTAGAACCAAACAATACAAAAACAGAGCTTGTGTTGAGCGTATTTTTTTTTCTATTTGATTTTTAAATTTCCTAAAAGACTGTTAAATAGAGGCTGTAGCTTATTTGTTATTATTTATTTAATAATACCAGATCGGCCTAGTGGGCCTTTACATGGTTAATGTAAGAGGTACATATTTTTTTTAATAAATGATAATGAGGGAGTATAGTTTCATACAAAAAACACCCCTAACTGTATAACTGTATACAAAGTTATAAATAAAAAAAAGATAAAATAAATAGATTAAAATAATAGATCTTAATAAAAGATAAAAGTAAAGTTAATAACATAAACAATGAGATTTATGGATTTAACAAAATAAATAATTGTGAAAAAAAGTGAATTTAAAAAAAAAGAAAAGAAATTAAGATAAAATAAAATTTTAGAGGAACAATAACAGAACTGATAAATATAGAACTTATGACAGGGTGTCCTGTAGCAGCCTGGGCTTCAGTCTTCGGGTAGTGGTTGGGTTTCTTACGTTGTAGGTTACTGTTCCTTTAACTGTAGGTAATTGGGAATAGAACTTCATGAATCTTTTTTTGATGTAATCCTCTATTGTCTTAGCTTATTTTGAAAAATTAAATATCAAATACCAAGCTGTCAAGCCTTAACTTGTCATTGACACATTTACGAAAAACCAGGAATGCCTGGATTTAACAATGGACATGGAAATAAAGGAATAAATGTCATAATAAAACATCACGATAGAGTAATAGTGAGAGATTTATACGTAAAATTTCTCACCTATCCACTTTTGTCATGTCAATATCTATTAAAACGATGCAGAAGTTCTTAAGAACTTAAACCAGCGTTTAAGGTTGAAGTTCATGCATTCATTCTAAACCGCCTGCCAGTAAAGATCTGATATATGTGACATTAATGAAATGAAGTACTATGAGAACTATCCCATTAGTTCTATAAAGATCTGTCATTGAAACCTAACAGGACACTAATGAAGCCTAGTGGCACAGAATGTTAACCGCACACGGAGTTAGAAAGCCGGAACAGTTAACTAACTATTAAACTGTAAACAGTAGGCATAAGGAACCCCCGATGTAGCGAACTACACCACACGATATTGACGATGACCGAACAGTAAGCATATGACTAGCATAATACTCCTATGACTTGCCGACTCTGTTTTCCCGTAATATGGGGTAATAAAAAATCTACTCTAGTGACATAGATGACAAACAAAAGCCGCTTGCATATCCTTAATGAAGAAGCTCTCAGGGTTTCAGGAGAGTCATTACCGTAATCGGCTAAGTGATATGCAAATCTGACCGTGAGGCAGGAATACTTTTAGTGTATTTTATTTTTTAAAAATTGACATTAGACATCAGTTTTATATTAAAACTTAGTAAAACTGAGAATAAATAAAATTACATTTAAAGAAAACAGACGTCCTGCCCTATAGTATTATTTAATAATACTCCACTTATTCCGAACATATTCACCACCTACATCTGGAGAAACTACTAATTTATAATCCTCATACATGACAAAAAATAGCAGAATGCTCTTTGATTCCGATCATTAAAACGCTTACAAGAAGTTTGTAATGGTAGTAATATAAGATGTCTTATTACTATAGTAAGGGTTGTTTGGACTTATGGAGTTGAGCTTTGGGACTCCACTAAAATCATAGAATTACTTTCGTATCCAATCCCCACAATCCAAAATCCATCGTAAAATCATCATTGGTCTTTTTTCTTTTTATTGAAGGCGAAACTTGTTTAGTTATAGAATTCAAGTTAATAAATAAAAAAAAAAAACTATAAATATAGGAGGCTATTCAAAACAAATGTAAAATTAGAAAAATAAAATTAGTCGATAGAAATTAGTTAATTAATCAAGTACTTGAATAATTCGTGAAAATTAAGGAAATACTCTTCTTTGGGTTGGAATTTGGACAAGGCGGACAATTCATTAACGTCAAAGACTTGTAATTAGCTCCGACTAGGGAACATAAGTTAAAAAGAAGAGTTTCATTACCATAACGAGTGAAAGTAAAAAGACGGCCTCATCCCTAAAAAAAATTTATAAAAAGAAGTCCGTGTCCCTAGGATTGTAAAAAGAAGACTCCATGATGCCTGGTTCCTTGATGCCCTTTAATAAATGAAACTGAGTCAGAAAGTCGAGGATAAAACTGAAAAAAAAAAACATCTTTTGTCATCTTTGTTGTTCAAACTTGCTACTATCAATCTCAAGTCAGGCGCTCTACCCCGAAAAAGAATAAAAAATGAGTTACTTAAAATGTGTCATAGGCTCGAGACAACATAAAAATTAAGCATTATTGTGATGAATAGAAAAGAAAAAGGATATATATTAAAAGAAAAAAGTAAACGAAGCTAGATCTTAAATTTTTAATTGATAGCAAGATAATTAATTATAAATGCCGATTGGATATGGTGGCACATCGGATGTATATTAGTGAGGGAATTATGCCACTGATCTTTTTTGTCTATTATTAACAGCAAACGATTGCCACTACGTACCAGCCAGAGCAAGTGTATAAGTGTATAAGTGTCAAGATTTAGTTCTCTGCACTGCCGCGAAATAAATATTTACCAGCCACGTAGGAATCGAACCTAAGGCGTTCGAAACCATGCTATCTAGAACGCTAGACTCAACGTTCTTGCCCACCGCGCTCTCAAAGATGAGAATGACTTTTACTTAATTGATCTAATTATATTTTAGAAGGGTAAAGATACGTAAAGAAGCTGAGTGAAAATAAAAATAATGATGAAAAATAAACACTTGTGAGATAACATTATTATTATTAAGTATCATTTTTATTTTGCTATTTCATCATAATAGATTTTAGGCTTGGTGAGGGGATGGATAGAAGAAATAAAATAAAATATTAATTATCTAAGATTAGACAAATACTAATTCTAACAAATTATTCTAAATATCAATGTTCAATATTATATGATTTAAGTAGATGTACATCTGTTAACGATTCATGAGCAATACAATTTTGTTGTTGTTTTTTTTTATCACGTATCGGCCATTAACGACCACGTGAATATGGTTAGGCTTCTTTGGTAGTCTTGATTTTCTTTCTTCCCATCGCAGTTTCATGATCCTCGACTGCCTTTCTTTTATTTCTTCAGACCACTTCGTACCCATTTTTTTCCTCTTCCAATATTCGTGAGATTTTTCAATATTTTTCTATACGTACTCTATCTAGACAGTCGGTAACTGGAATTTTAAGTATCTATAATTCCTCTCTCAATGACTTCGTGTATCCACCCATGTTTTTGTAGCCAAAATTTTTTTAAAGATCTTATTCAATCTTTCCTCCTTCATCCTCTTCATGTGCCCAAAGAACATCAGCCTTCTGATTCCCATCTCTGATATTTCTGTCTTCGATATTTCTGTAGATCTCTTTGTTAGATCTTAACCTGTAACCTTCTTGTGTTTTCCTGGGCCCATAGATTTTTCTTAAGATCCTCCTTTCTATGTTTAGCAGCTTTTCCGAGTTGGGTAAGCATGTGGTCTCTACCCCGTATAAAATCAGAGGCCTTATCACAACGTTGTAATGCCTTAACTTTGCATTGGAGGAGAGATTCTTCTTATTGTAAATTTTAGTCGTTTGAAAGCTTAAATTTTCTAATTTTGTGGTTTTGTCGCGGATACTCTCT
The DNA here is from genome assembly GCF_000696795.3 of Halyomorpha halys. Classification (NCBI taxonomy): domain Eukaryota; kingdom Metazoa; phylum Arthropoda; class Insecta; order Hemiptera; family Pentatomidae; genus Halyomorpha; species Halyomorpha halys. The sequence goes on along the minus strand of NW_027107553.1, from coordinate 630,259 downwards.
TTCTCAGAACCGTTGTGACTAATTATTTCTCCCAAGTACTTAAATTTTCTGGTCACTTTTATTTTTCCATATTCAGTGTTTACTATTTATTTCTTGAAATTTACTTCAGTATTCATGAGCTTTGTTTTTTTCATATGATATTTGTTGGTCTGCTTTTTCTGCTATTATTTTTAGGGTATTTATTTGACTAATAGCCTCTTCTTCTGATCTTGTTGTTCTATTTATAAATGGAAAATAATGATATACAGATGTTGGAAAGTAGGAATTTTTAGACTACATATACATACAATATTTATTAATAGCAATTCTTAACCTTCACAAAAAAAAGTTATGAACGCAGGACATTCTTTAGTTCGTGTCCTATCTTTAGTTGTATTGTGGTATGCATAACTTAAACTCTTAGCAGTCGTGTAAGTAAGCACTTATACACAACTTGTCTTGAGTTAAACCTAAAATACATCGACTGTAATCAGCAGGTGTGACTGATAAGCCAGTTAGGCACTACAAACTCGTATAAAACATAAACCTCTGAGAATAATATATTATCTCATTTCATTTTATGACTAGTCCTTCAAAAAGCTGTAATATTAAACATTAACAAAGGAACATGATAAGAGAATATGAGAAGTAAAGAATCTAGTAATCTTTATTATTGCTTTTATATTCAAATCAATTATTGATGAATTATGTGATAAAATTTTAACATATTACTTATCATTTATTTAGATATGAGATTCACTGTACTTGTGAATTTGAGTACCAGCCTAATAGTAACCTAGCAATCAAAGTTTTACCACATTTAAGTATCATAATAATAGACAATTGGCTCTGTACGAGAATAAATTACATAATGATATTTCAGCTCACTGAATATGTCTAGGAAGGACGGGAAAACAGTGAAAGTCAGAAACATGTTGTTGTGTTCTACATGCTTTAAATTTTTAAAAATTCTGATATCGACCGTCCATGTAAGGTAGTTCCTACGATCTGATTTGAAAAACTACTGGAGGACGAACCATATCGATTTCAACATGTTCAACATTTTGTAAAATACATAATCTGTTATTATCCCAAGTTCCCTATTTATAATATAGCTATTTGCCATTATATACCCAAGAACTATAACAGCGGCATAGGAATTGTACCTCCCATAATACCTCAGATTAAAGTTAGTTGGTGATTCATTCCAATATGACCGAGGAAAATGCAGGGAGAGAGAGGACCAAGGTAAGCTTATAATCGGGAGAGACGGATGGAGAAACAGAAAGGGATTTGTCAGAAGCTTATGGCTTGGGCAGCCTATTCATCCAACACTAGGTTCCGTTAAATCAGTCTTTTGTGTAATAACGCTCCTCATCTCCAAGCGTCTCTTGACCTCTCCACGATGGCAAGGATGGTATATGGACGCTGGAGTATTACCTCATTCAAATTTCATGTTTGAGAAAAAAAAAAAAAACCAAAGTTTGTCGTTTGAGGTTTGGGAATAGCTTACAACGTTTAATCTAAATAACAGACGTTCCAGAAATATTGGAATAATGCTTGGAGAAGTTTGTCGGGGGGTGCGGTCTCCAGGCAGTTACAAACCTGCCTTCTACGCCACAACCCCTAATGAAGACCTGAAACTCAGGTCGAAACGTCGGCATAAAATAAATAAATATGGTTTTGTTTATTTATGTTGTTCTTTGCTGACCGCACCCCCCGACAAACTTCTCCAAGCATTAATCTACTATCTACACCTCATTATTGGAATAATGCTTTCCTTACTGGAACACTACGCTCCGAGTGCTATCTATGCTTTATTCCAATTTGTTTCAGAAAACTTTCAAGTACAAGAAATACATTATATCATTCAAATATTTTTTATAATTTTTATGAATTCTAAAATACCAGGAAATGAGAAAGAATTTCATACACAGGAAATAATAATGCTCTCTTATTTTTTCCATCATATCTATCATTGGACCAATACGTACAAGCATTTTGAGTGGATAGCAACGAACTTGAGATACATTGGATAAAATTTCACTAACGCTTCTTATTCATATACTAAATACTTTTTGTACCAAGAATCAAAATTTCATCTCGCACTTTACGTTTTAGCCGTCAAGGAACAAAATGGATTCCGAGTCTAATTAGAATACAAAGAGCATTGGTCGATTGGTCGAACTATTTAACCGATTTTGATGATTTTTTTCCGCGATTTTTATATTAAGATTAATCAAACATTGGTCATATTCCACACATTACCTTCGCTTATGCATGGGTAAACATATTTTCTCCACCACGGGAATCGTCTGATTTAGCCCATATTTGGAGGAATGTTGGGGATTAGGGTAAAATGATTCTAGTATCAATGTCATAATATTCTGTCGAATGCTCTTTCATTTGGCGTTAATAAAATATTCCGAACATAAAAAAAAAGTTTTTTTAATAAAAAATGTGTAGAATTAACAACAACTGATTTGCTACTATTGACTACTTTTGCTAACTATCTGCTAGATAGGAAAGGGTATTTATACAGAATCGAGAGAAAAATGCTAAAGCTAGTGATTTTCCCGGATTTGGCTACCATAAATGATATTCAAAAGTTTTTTTGATGATACAATTGTATTAAACACTGTTTCTCTCTTTAATCTGTCCTTAAAAACAATTTATTCTTAAACCTTGAAATAGAGGTAATTATTTTCTAATTAAATAATTAATCTATCTTTATATGATTAATTCAATATATCTTATATACTATTATAAATATATACCTTAAAAGATTATAGTTACTGTACTGTTGTGGACAGGAAAACTATATTTAGCTGGCGTTTTTTAGATTGTAATATTTTATTTTTATAGCTGTTAATATTGCAGACAATAACAGTCAGATTTTTGTCCTTAAAATCAAATAACAACTATAATTGTAGGTTCAGACTAACAAACAGCGTACGCTGGCATAGTCTGTGACACTTACGTTTCAATAAATGCATATCGTGAATTCCAACGTAGAAGGTTCTCGCCAGACATTTAATATGTCAGGAGAGGTACTACAATCTAGGAATATATTCTCCTGGTTTTGATTCAAATTATTTCACTCAAGAAGATCCTTGATGCAGCTCCACGTCAACTTTCTATTGAAGAGAATATGTTTGAGTAACGTGATAGACGTTACGGAGAAGCGAACAGTGCTAGAGGTTATTCAACTCACTTAATCAGGTGAACAGTGTTGAGGCATAATCAGCTGCAACACCTGCTCGCTGTGAGGACGCTGCCAAAGGTTCTGCTCCTCATCTATCATTCAGTTGTATCATTTTCATTATTTTTTTTTATTTTATTTAGTTTATTCACCAATGTAAAAGTATTTTTACAACCAGCGAATGAGATGTAGAGAGAGAGAAAAGAAAAAATAATTATAATAATAATAAAAAAAAGTCATGAAGGCATGAAGGTTAAGGTCATCCAGTGATGCCTCTCTATTAAAATTGAAATTTAAAAATTATTAACATATTTAAAATATTTTTTTTATTCAATTCTTTAAAGAATTAGGTAGTCTTTTACAACTTACTGAATTCTCTTTTAAAATCAACGTAAAATTTGCATCAACACCATCAGATGTTACAAAAAAGGAAGCGATGCGGCTCGTGTATCTAACACTTTCTCTCTGAGGAGCTCACGTAGGCGTAGAGACCCTCCGGACTCAATAACACTGAAATAGTTGTTGCCTATCGTTTTCGTTTTGGTTTATGACAACTTCTCCGGAAACCTTTTTAGCCCCGGAGGAAACCGAGATTTACAAATCACCCTATCCAGAACATCACTTTCTCCTGATAGAAATCCAAAAAACGGAAAAGTCAGACACTGGTGTTTAGATAAGGAAGACTATTTACTGAGTTAGAAAGTGTGCCAGAGCGTTGGCATAGATCAAACCTCTGTCCACTAGCTGAGCTTTCAATCATTGTAATCCACGTTTAACGTTTTATTTTTAGAAATAAAAACTTTCAACTAGAAATATTTCGATACATCTATGTAAGAAAATTATTATTTAATCATTATTAACAGCAACTACGACATGATATGACATGACATGATATCTATTTTTTTTTCTAAGTTCTATTGTATAATTATTTTACACTCTATAACTAAAATATAAAATAAATTAACGCTAGTGCAGTAATCTCAAATAGATGTTGTTAACCCTACCAAGATTATATTTATAAACTTTTATTCAACATATAAAAAACAAATATGACAATAAAAATATTAAAATTATTCAGACCAAGTCAGAATTTTCTTGCTGTATAGACATTGAGCTAATGACAATGCTTTATAATATTAAATTAAAACTATGTAATGCATAAAGCTTATGACAGAACTAGATTTTTAAGTACTAACACTAATACGTTAATTTATGTTATATATATACAATTTTTTTCTAGGATCTACAGACCTTGTACATCTTTGGATGCCCGATATATTTTTTATTAACTTATAATTTTTATTCTAGTTCACAGTTATTTTTTTCAATGAATTTACTGTTCATCTAAATATATTTCCAACATATACAGGCAACATAGCAACATAACACAAAGAGTCCAAAACTACTCTACTTTGTCAATTCTTCGTGTTAACATTAAAACTAACAATTAATGTTGTAATAAAGTATAATAGTGTAAAATTACTACGATACAAAGTATAATTGTTAATATGAAGAATTTACATAATAGGGTAATTTTGGACTGAAATTATTGACCTGGGGCAGAATAGCTTGCATAAAGTTTTTTGAAATTTATGTGGTTGTAAAATTTTACTTTACATTGGCCGAATTGGCCGAAACTTTGGACTTAAAGAAATATAGATTGTTTTGAGACTTAAATTGGATAAAATTTATTTTATTTTAACTATGAAAGAGTATTTAATAAAAATATATCAATTTAATATAACTGGCTAATTAAACCAATGTAAAGTTTTAGGAAGGTGCTATGTGCGAAAAATAATATATGTAAAGGACTTTGAACCATAATAGTCGCAAAAATGTTTCCTTAATACCATCTCATTAGTATTTTATTTTTAATTTTTTTAATTTAGGAATGCAAATATTTTAGAATTAATATTCTGAATTTTACTTGAAATTTTCGAAGAAACTGAAGTTGACTTTTGTTTGAACAATAAAAGATTAAACTCCTTCACCCTACCGTTCGTTGGTAAAATACGAGCCCCTCGGCTCTCAATAAAGAGAAACGAATGGAGACCATCAATCCTATTTCACAAGATCCCCACGTACAGAGGGCCCCGCCCCCCAGGAATGCACCCAATTATGGTTAGTGAAACGTGTAGCGATAAGACCGTTTCGTAAGCGATTGAAAATGTTTTTTTCAAAATCAAAATGACTGATGACCTGGAAGACTGACAATGCAATCCTCCCACGCGGGAATACCAGAGGATGAATTATGGTCCTGATACCGAGGGAGCCCTTATACCGGCGTTGGAAGCCACTACTATCTCGTCTATCGGAGATGGCTCCTGGTTCTGGAAAAACAATATCCTACAATATGGAATCCGGGGACTTTAAACAAACCTATCATGATTGAAAAATATAATACAATAGGTTTCTTACTTCCTTCCTTCTTATCTTCATTATTTTCTTCGTTTCCTAAAATCTATCGCTAGATATTGGAAAGAAATAAACTAAGTACATGTCAAACCATCAAACAGAAATTATTTAAATCAACTAGAATAATAAATCCAATCCGCTTGTAAGGGTAAAATAGCACGTAGTTTACAAAACAAAAATAATTCTCCAGTTAGTTTGAGAAATAAATTAGATTTCATTAATGATAATATACAGATTCTTCGTTAATGACATTGTTTAGAATATTGAACGTTTCTCCATGTCTTGAAGATTTGGAGGTTTAAGGTGAACACTCAACATTTATCAGCTTCCAGTGTCAGAAGCGCAGGAGAGTGGCGCTGTGATCTCCTAGAGCACTGTTTTATTCCTTGGATATGGTTGAGGGTTAAAATTCCTCAATATTCCATTTTTAAATTATTTTTATTTATTGATATTTACACCTGTACTTAAAATTGACACAAGTCAGTTTAAAAGAATATCATAATGGTATGATACAAGCATGTAGAGAAACCACCCATTGTTAGATACACTAAAAAAAAGTTTACAATATAAGGTCTCGAGACCATCTTCTTTTCAGACGCCTCGGAGGATTATCCGGAATGAAGGAGGAAGTAAGGTTAGAAACTAATAGGTTTGAGTGGTTAGGGAATTTATAATGGAAAGATTGATATCTGATTCGGGCTGGATCGGTTACATGGGGAACATTAAGGTCTTTATGTATGATTTTATTTGTGACAAAGTGAGGAGCATTGAGTATTTTACGAAGGATTTTGGATTGTAAGGATTGGATACGAGAGGAGTTCGAAGGTTTAGTAGAGCCCCAAAGCTCAACTCAATATGTCCAGATAGGTCTTTTGTAATGAATTGGAAGTTTAGACCGTTTGTCTAATAAGTGCTGTAATAGTCGAAATCGACGGGCAGTTTCCTGTCTTTTCAGTCTTGTGTGAGGATTCTAAGTTAATTATTTATCCAGCTGTAGTCCAAGGTAGTTGATCTGTTCTATAGGGATTAGAGCAACATTATTAAACTATACTGTAGGGTAGTCGGCAGGTTTACGACAAAGGGTAAAAAATGGGATTTGTTGGAATTTATTTTAATCATCCAATTACGACACCATTCTTGGAGGGCTTGGGATTGGAGAGTTTGGGATACAATTAAAGAGTTATAATTAACTGCGAGCACACATGTGCTTACATGGTGAGAATAGTGTTAGGATTGGTTGGGATTTCAGCTGTATAGGCAGTGTAAAGGATGGGACCGAGGATACTTGGTTCTGGATACACTAGCGGAATGAGAATAGTGGGATGAATAAGAGCCGTTGTGGTTTACTTGGAATAGTCTATCAGTGAGAAAAGAATGGATGATGAGAAAGTATGTAGGAAATAGGAATTTACGGAGTTTGTAAAGCAGTCCTGGGTGCAAAACTTGTGCAAAAGTCTGTTCTACATCAAAAAAGACTCACGTGCAGTACATTCCGCGTTCCAAAGAAGACAAAAAAACGCCCACCACACGATGACTTTGCTGGATAGTGGAGTGGGATGTTCGGAATCCAAACTGGTGATCAGGGATCGTATGATATGCAAAATGGAAGGATGGGTTATAGGCGTTTCAAAATGTGTTTTTCCAGGATTTTGCCCATGATCGGTAATAGAGAGATGTAGCGGTAGGAGGATAGATATTCTGGCGGCTTTTAGGGTTTGAGTATCATATAATTAATATATAAAATTTCCATGGGTCAGGAAAATATGTGGAACGGAGTACGGCATTATATATGTAAGCGAGTACCTACATATTTGCTGGTGTTTTATGAAATGTGTTCCCAATCGAATCCTTTAATATGTTGTCTGGAATGGTTTTCAATATTATTAAAATTATATACTTTCAGTTAGCTAAATGTTTCAAAAAATTATCATCATTAAATTACTAGATAATTTAATTCAATATTATATGTTTTAATTGTATTTTGCTTAGAGGATCATACTGATAATTCATCAATCAATTAGTTTGTTTTTAATTATTTTGTATATTTATAATTATAAGTAATTAGCTCATTTTGCAATATAATACTTCTATTATACGTTATTACGAAAATATTTAATTATTGATTTTTAATTTTAAAACCCAGTGAGCATTTAGTTAGTTAAAAAACAACTTATACGGCAAATTATATAATACATATTTATAATATGAAGATAACATATATATAACAAAACGAAACAGAAATAGGATTTCAATTAAAGGTAACTGAGTATAATTATTATGATATTTCGATAGAATGCAATTAATAGATTTAATTGCTTTCTGTTAAAGTTTATTTAAATACTGATATCCATCCACCCTACTTTAGGGATAAAACTTATTATGAACTCTTGTAAAAAAGCTACCCAAAAAGTTGTTAGTTATTGCATTTAAGTTAATTGTTAATGATCAATGAATGTTCAATAAACACAAAAACAAACTAAATTAATTTTTAATATTAATATAACTAAGTACAAATCAACACGTGTAAGTAGATGTATACGATGAAAAGGCGATTCTTCACTCAAGCAACTTCCCACGTATTCAGACATTTCCCCATGATATAACCTCGTTATGTATTTTGCATGACACTAATGTATTCATCGATAAATTTCGGCTTAAAATATATCTTTGAGTATCACGTGCTCCTTTGTCAAATAAATAATTAAGTTATTAAACTCCTGAAACCTACGCTATGCCCATAAAATTAAAAAAAATCTGACAGAACAAATATTGCTTTCTGAGTCCTTATGGATGATTTAATCTGATTAAGACAGTTGATAAAAACCATCTGTAGGTATCCCTGATGAAAAAGAAAAACAATAATAGTAATTTACTAACAGTGATCAATAGAGACAGGATTTTTTGCAATAAAAAATCCAAAATTTTGAATAAACGTGTAGTAAAAACCCAAAATATTCATTAAATATCCAAATCCTACAATGATCAACTTTATTTTTCAATTTATAATCTTACCTAACCTTGAATGAATTAAAAAAATACCCTTTGCATTTATGCAAACATCCAACTTTCGGTAATAACCAAAACAAAAATAAAATACAACATATTAGTTCATTGTTCTACTGATATCACGTTTGCTGGTCCCTAGATTAATGTTTAAAAAAATAAACACATGAACATCTTCAGCTTTTTTCCCTTTCCTCGATATATGAGGTCCGTTATCCAGGTGGAGGTAATTTACTCCAACGAGGGATAGGTGTGATGACCCTACCTCGAATACCTTATTCGGGACAGGTTTTATTGTTTACTAGGATGTCAAATAACCTTCGGAGGTAGGTCTCCTTCGGGAAAGAAATAAAGGTTTTCCTGTGCCTGTTAATCCTAAACAGGTAATCCGCAGATCTATACATCTTTGCCATAGATCTTGAATCCGAGTGAGTCATTTGGAAGGACACTGTGGAATCAATCCTTAAGGACTAATTATATTAGTATTTCTTGTAGACTGCCGCTGAAATACAAAAACATGGTTTCATGATCCCCTCCACACTATTTGCGCTCCGGAAAGCTAGAAATATCAAAACCATACCACGTAGTCAAAGGTTTTTATCTGTATTACCAAAAGTAAAAACAGAAAATTTGCATATATGGGCTTAATTGAGATTGAAGGTGGTTCCTCAATAATAATGATAGAGGCCGTTGTAGACGAGGGAGTTGAGAGGTCATTTTAGCAACCTCATAGCGGCACCGGTTCGATTCCGGCCCGATGGGGTTGACTTTTATTTCGTGGTGGCCCATAGTATGAAAATTCGATCCTCCCACACTAGTAAGAACAGGGTTACCTATAGAATAAGCCCTCCTCCCTCTCTCCACTCCCGTGTCCCAGATATGACCAAATAGGAGAAAAAGAAAAAATGTTCCTTAATAATAATATTGTAAAGTGTGACTGCATCATAAGTTTACGTATATTATAATAGGTTTCTGAATTGTAATACCATTTTATATTATATTTACCTTTTCAGATTCATACAATAATGTATTCCTTAACTAAAAATAGGTCCATATAAACTCTAAATCTGGCATAAATTTCTAATATGAGTGTTAATTTTTTTAAACTAATTCCCAAGCCTATGAGCAATATAGAGAGGAAGAGCTTCTTATGTACATGGTACTCGATAGACGACAGGTTGTGCAAGGACGATACAACTTTACATAAGATAGCCGCCTCCTTGAGAACCGAGAGAACATATGAAATACAAATGGGCTACAAGCAGCTGCGGGAACTACTCGACAGACGGTCTGCTAGCCATTCTTATGCGATCGTAACGCTGTTGATAAGCTCCAGTCATCGTAAGTCAGTCGTCATTTAGTCTAAGGTTAGAGGAGGGGTATCTTTGTCCTTATTAGGCTCCTTTGAATTTTCTCGGTACGTGATTCTTTTTCAAAAGGCCTATTTTATAACAACAACTCTCCAAGCTAGTCAAGAGTCGTTTTTCACCAATTGAGTACAGCAGTCGTATAATAATAAATAATATAATATAATATACATAATACTCTTATGTATTAATTTTATTTTAAATTATACGAATTCCAAAGTATTGTAGACTCGAATTATTTTCTTTACCGGGGACGTCCTATAGCATATTACAAAGCTAATAGGGCAGATACAATAATAAATATTAAATTTTTTTGCTTTTATACACTCCGGATAAACCATTTTCCCGCTTAACTGGGTGTGTTTCGGTCTAGACAACTAGACAGGGTAAGCTGGGTTCTGCTGTATACAAACTACCTGCTCCCTGTAGGAAAACAATCATTAACTTTTATGATATTCTAAAACTCTAAAAAAATTACCAAATAAAGAAAACCTTTAGGCTTTCCGAACAGAAAATTAAAATATTTATTTTTTAAATAATCCATTTCTACGAATAAAAAGGACTGATTCTTTGGAAATATTTTTATCTATAGACCAGCAACTTTATAGATCAAGATGTGATAAAGATCAAGCAGTTTTAATTTTTTGATATATTGTAGGAACGAATACGAACACCAGTGAACCATTTTATGATTTTTTTCCTATGCCAAAGGAGGCATTTCTCCCATTTTGTTTCGAACAGCCCAGTATACTTTAGTTTTTTTCAAGTAACTCCTGTCTGAAATTAAATCCCCCGTTGCCGCACATGTAAATATGACTTCTGGAATCCTGAGAAACATTTAAATCATTTTTGTTTTTTTGGACTAATTTTTTTTCTAAAAAAAAATAGGAGAGAATTAAAAGAGGCAAACGACTTGCTTAAATTTGAGATTCGAAGGGGTAAGCATCAGAAAAAACCATTCAATATTTTATGAAACTAGAATATTTCGGAGGTGGTAGAGAGGAGGACAAAGTGACAATGACAACTTGTACAAAAGTATTAAGAAATTCAACACAGTATTATATAAGAAGGGTGGCCATATTCAAACATTAAGTCTAGTGAATAGAATAAATCAATCTCCGTGAAATGTTTCTAAGATATCTCATATCACTACAGTTCTCAACTGGACAACACCCAGCATGTTTCCTCAACTCTCTCTTGCTTGAAGATTGTAGCGTGCAGGCTGTGAACCTCGAAGCAGGAAGCGGACTAGAGACGACAGGTTAAAAAAGTATAAAGAAGAGAAAAAGCTGTTGACAACTGGGCCGGCCTTTAAGAGGCTCTTGTACTAACGGTAAGGGCCCACTGCATGCCGTGTCTTCTGTTCCTAGTTCACTGTGGAGGAGGGGGTTACGGGTGCTAATCCGAGAAGTTAAGTAGTTGGTGTTCATAAATTGTTCGGAATGTTCACATAATTGGTTACAGAATTTTTCTTTCATATATAGAATTTATAGAGAGAGAAGGTATTGTGAAACTTCTTAAGTTCCTCTGGGTTTAAATAACCAGGTACCGCAAAGTATTGTGTAAACAACCAAGCTCAATAAAGAAACTCTAATTAATTACTTAAGACAGGTATATGTCTAGGATACTAAAGCAAATGTTTTTATAAGATCGAACAACCGGAAGTGCTCCTTAATTGATTCGATTTTCTCGAGATCTAAAAATTTTGATTAAAATCGGTGTAACAATTTACAATGAAGAGATCATTAATATCAGCTAGATGACACCCTCATCGAATTAGTATGACAGGGCTTAGATGCCGAATTAAAAAAAAAATATCTTTAATTTTGTTTCTGTGATCAACTATCTCTCATTGTTAGTATTAATATAAAATGTACGAACTATAAATGAATTTGACGATTAACGAAAGGAGAAAATGCTTTTCAAGCAATCACCTAAAACAGACTGGACAATGGAAAATATCCAAAAGTTGATTAAACTGCTATATTCTAAGCAGCTTATGATCGATCTTTACACCTCAAGAAACTTTATACGAGTTTTCATAGTAGCAAAAAAAATGAAAAAAATTATATAAAAAGGTTCAAGTGCCTCTTATTTTGTTTATTTAAAAAAATAAACATTGAATGAATTAAAAATATAAAATAATTAATTATTACTGTTTATTTATAGTAGTTATTAGAAAAGTCAGATTTAAGTAAAAGTTGTGTGATGCTAGGACCAGATTTTTTAGTTTCATTTCTACTGAAGTACTGTAAATTCCGTTTTCGTAGCTTCTAGCTTTGGATTCCTTTCATTTGGAGTTACTTATTTTGATTCAACAATGTTTTATTATTAGTGGTGAGTAAAATAAAAACCTTTCCAGGACCAAATAAAAGTGAACAAAAGCATATTCATCAACCATGAGTGTCATTGCATCCAATGTGTTAAATCAACAAATAATAATATCATCTATGTTTTTTATTGTTTAAACTTTCATAAATAAGATAGCATATCCCATATATAGCATATCCCAAAGAACTGGGTTGTGAGTTAACTGATGAAACTTCCAGTAACGCATTTTTAGAATACGACGCTCTATCGTCCAAATACTAGGAGGGTAAGTCAGTATTAATCCGCAATTTAGTTATATTTTTGTTTATGTTGCTATCACTGTCGTATTGCGTTCATGACGCATGCTTTGTTTATTTGTTGTTATGTCTATGCAAGTTTCAAACTGATAGGTTAGTTTCGTTATAGCTTTCGTGCTGTTAAATCATGTCTTCTTCGCTTTCTATTTGCACCAAAGAACGCTCAGTGAACCGTTTTAAGTGGTCGGAAGGCGTACCTGGGACCGAATTTCATCGAAGACTTTCGGTACAGTACGAGGACAGTGTTTTGCCACAACGGAGTGTCTACGAATGAATTGAAAAATTCAAAAATGGTCGCAAAGTGTTATGCACAATGAAGGAGCAGGACGTCCGTTTACCGCCACAAATGAAGAAAACATTGAGCGTTCACGTGAAATGGTGTTCTTAGACAGACGAGTAACTATTGACGAAGCAATAGACGTGCAAATTAGTCACGGTTCTGCCTACGAAATCATCCACAACAAACATCGGTTTGTTCGGGCCGTCGATTTACCTTGGACGAAGCAATGAAAAAAGCGGTGCATTCCTGACTCGCAGCTCATCCGAAAACGTTTTCTTCTGAGGGCATCACAAAGCTTGTACAACGATGGATCAAGTGCGTTGAAAAGCAAGGGGACTATGTCGAAAAATGATGTACTTGCAGGTTTCCTATTTAATTATAATAACATTTTAAAACTATATAGCAAATAATAATTGACTTACCCTCGTACAATGCTCATAGGACGGTATCATGGTAAGGAGGAGATATTTAAAGGCAACAGTGTGATAATAGTAAATAATTAATATTGATTTGGCAACAATATATATTTCTTGGCTCAACATTTAATAATAATGTTTTATCAGAAATAGTTTAACAATCGGGTTCAGAAAGAAGAAACTTATGGTGCATTTTTACTTTAATTGTATTGAGTATTTACCTACAAAAAAGTCAGTAGTGTTCTAATTTTTGTTTCAGAAATTTGGACCCTGTATCATGTAATGGAAATTATCATAGTCCTTAACAAAATGAAAATGTAGGAGAATTAACAAAAAAAAAATTCCTATTGAATAACACTTGTGACAATTTTTAAAAGAATTACTTTACATCTAAAAATCTCAGCATCAGAAGTTATAGCTTAAAATGTTCCTTCCTATGGGAATCCCAAAAATTATAACACTTGGTAAACGAATATATATTTTATATATACTTACCCTCGTACAATGCTCATTGGACGGTATCATGGTAAAGAGGAGATATTTAAAGGCAACAGTGTGATAATAGTAATTAATTAATATTGATTTGGCAATAATATATATTTCTTGGCTCAACATTTAATAATAATTTTTTATCAGAAATAGTTTAACGATCGGGTTCAGAAAGAAGAAACTTATGGTGGTCTAGAATGTGTTTATGAAAAATTCAAGTTACAAGAGTATAGTCTAAGTTAAAAGAAGAGACGCCTTCTACTCTATTTATTTTATTATTTGTTAATTTTTTACTTTAATTGTTTTGAGTATTTACCTACAAAAAAGTCAGTAGTGTTCTAATTTTGGTTTCAGAAATGTGGACCCTTTAATCATGTAATGGAAATCATAGTCCTTAAATCTTACATTAAAGAACAGGAAAATGTAGTAGAATTAAAAAAAAAAAAAAATCCTATTGAATAACACTTGTGACAATTTTTAAAATAATTACTTTACATCTAAAAATGTCAGCATCAGAAGCTGTTGCTTAAAATGTTCCATCCTATGGGAATACCAAAAATTATAACACTCGGTAAAGGAATATATATTTTAATCTGTAGGACATGCAAATTACCATTTTTTATTAATACTATATAATATTTTAATAGATTTTACTACATTATTTATCCATCCAAGATTTTAATAATTAATTCAATTTCAAGCCAATGGCATAGTATTTCTGGGTTTCTGCGAAACTATATGGAGCAGTAATGAGGTTCAAATTGTGCTTTATTTGTAAACAGAATCTATTATCTGATAGATAAAGTAAAATAGGTAATAAAAATCTATTACACCAAAGATACCTATAATTCTTGTGTTACATTCAGTTTAAAATCACGGCAAAACATATCATCATCACAAACCAAGTCAATAATTTTGCTTATATAGGGAACTCAAAACGGTAGCACCTGTGACATCTACAGGTTTCTCCAGCTCTGTTATAGAGCTGCATAATTATTCGGTTCCATATTTTATGTTTAATAACTCTGCTGATTTATTTTATTTTTAAGTTAATTAGGAATTGTTTTTAAAAAATGTTTAGATATTTTATTCACATCAACCCTTAAATAAAATTAAACAAACATCTAAATTTATATAATAGACACAAAGTACGATACTAAAATACCTTAATTTTGGATATTTAGATTTTATTATTCTATCTTTTGTTAAGAAATCCTCAAGGCTTATAAACAGATTCAAGTTCAAAGAATATTACTAAAGTTCAAAGTATTTTACCAAGATTCATAAATTGCAACTTTGAAACATAGAGGTTCTTTTAAAAGTTATAAGTATTCTGGATTAGTTCAGGTAAATTATATTTAGTTCCTTGTGGTTCATCGTTTCATTAAATTCAAAAAGGTAATGAAACAGATAAAAAAACATGTGAAACTGTCTGTGCCCCTGTTTTAAAATAAGTATAATTCTACATGAAATTTATGTCTCTCTGCTGACAGAGCACAAAGTTGTGGTGGTGATCCTTTATTTTTAATATTAATTATAGGCCTTCTTAAACAGACCGCTACTTTATTCTTCAAGTAGCTACTCATTTATTTCCCGGGCCCGGTTTCGAATCCGGCAGTGGCAGATAATTATCTATTCTGTTACTTTAGCTGTGAGTCCACCCTGGGGGGAAGCCATCCTGAGGCATACACAGCCTCTATAAAGTAGAGGTCTATTAAATGGAAGGAAAACCTGGCGATTGATCTGATCATGAAAAAATTACATCCTTGCACAATCTTTTTTCAAGAAACAGTACATCCTTACAATATACTGAATATCCAGGGTTCATGGATTTAGTGGTATAGATGGTACTTCTTTATCGCCATGAAGCTGAGATGTCCCGTATTAGATAACAATATCAGTGACGAGAGCAGGTATGTAACGATTGTATGTATATGGAATGAATGGCTGGTATGTATGCATGTACAGGTAGGAACAAAATATTGCACACTAAAGATATCGAAAGATGTTTAAAATATAATAAAAGCTTAGCAACCGTGACATGATAATGACTGATCTAAAGCAAGGTATCATCGCTATGATGTCTCTCAAGTACCAATCCGATTTCTTTATAATTAAAAAAAGATCAACTCTTCATTCGTATTGAACTTTTTTTGGAATACTTATATATTTTTTTTCCGGCTCAATCAATTCTTCCGTGATGACAGATAATTTTTTTTAATCCCATTTTTATGAGATTTTACAGCTTAAACGACGATATACGAATTTCAGAGTTTTAAATAATATAATCTTTTTCAAAAAATTAACATAATCGCTATATAATTAATTAAACTATGAGAACTATTAGAAACGGGCGCGATGTAACGAATGCTAGGGGTAAAGCCTGGCAAAAAGTGGCCATCCGTAAGAAGATAGGTAGTTTCTCCAATAGCGTTGCAGCGCATGGGACGCTTGTTGACTAAGTTCCATGGAAGAGAAAGAAACGCGAGGCTCATTTCTCCATTTGCAATTTCTTTGAAGGAACGCCGACATCCTAGAACCACAATTGCTGCTGAAGAAAGGTAAAGGCATCAATAAGATAGGCCATGTATAGTTCATCCTAAGGACAAGAACAGAGTCCAAACTACTTCAACAGCTGAAGAAACGATAACGTCTCAGTCTGCGGCCGCCGTGGTTTCTATCTGAGCTAGTTTAGTGGAAGACTGAGGTGGATTGAGATGGCAAATGGTTTCATGAGGTCGATCCGATTAACTGTAAAATATTCCATATAATCTCATACAACGATGAGAGGATTTTTTTCTGTATATTTTTTAATTATTAATAATAATGAAACAACTATTTTCGAGATGAGATACTCATTAGTCCTTATAAGAATAATATAGAGTACGCCTTAAAGTTTTATTTGCTCTTTAGTTTATGAGATGGTAACCGTTTCCATGAAATAAAAAAAGGTATGCAACAAGGATTATTATATTTTAAAAATACAGGTGCATTTTTATGTCCGCTACATAGTTATTAGAACTTTTTGGGGAGGTTCTGCGATGTGTTACTATTTAAATGTGAAGAATATAGAGTACGCCTTATAGTTTTATTTGTTACTTTAGTTTATGAGATGGTAACCGTTTCCATAAAATAGAGAAAGATAAGCAGCAAGGATTCTTGTATTTTTGTAAATATTTATATAAAATAATTGCAGTATAGGAATTCATGCATCATTAAGAAAAAAAGTTTAAAATGGATCCTGCAATTTTATTTAGTATTCATTTAAATAAAATTATTATGAATGAAATACTGAGAAGCAGGATTTTATTAGTACGGTAGAAGATCAATGGTGAAGATGAGGCCCAATTACTTATCCTCCACAACGATCTTGAATTCTGAAGAAAGCCAGGATAGAAAGCCCCAATCAAAGGATAAAGATTTGTACCTGCTTGTAACAAGAATTTCAAAAAGTTTCCTACGGCTTTCAATGACAATGGCATAATTAGACCTAAGATATAATTAAACTTAAATGCTGTTTAATAAAATTATTAATATTTTTCTGTAAAAGGATAGATTTAGCAACTTCGTATAGATTAAAACTAAGTTAGGATGAATTATATTAAGTACAAAGAAACGAAAAATGGACAATTTTATTATAATTAAGATGTTAATTATTTAAAAATCAATATGTGACAAAAAAAAAATCACAAGAATAGCAAATTAAGAGGGATACAAAACAAAAATAAATATTTGAATGGACAACATTAACGTTACTGAACTAGACGTAATTACAATCATCATTCAATGAGAATTATCCTATTATATAAAAAAAAAAAATAATACCACAAACATGCTTAGGTGGCTATATAATGTTTTAATCTCCAATAAGAAAAATCTGTCAAGATCGTCTTCAAGAAGCTCAGAATAACAACAAAAATGTTTAGAAAAAAAATCTGAATTAAAAAGTAAAAATAATTGAAGAAGAATAAAAAGTGATAAATCTTTAACCTGCAATAAAGAAAATACTGCCAACATTTGTAACATAAGCTATGAATAATATTCTAATGCAATGTTAAAAAATTTTATCTCACCTCCTTAGTTTCATTCCTTCGAAAGCCTGAAAAAAAAAAAAGCAAACTTTAATAATTTTAAATAGTAACTTTAAATATACGAACATGCATTTATGTGACTCAGTTTACCAAAAATGTAATTCTTACAACATAGCAAGTTTTATATGAAAACATGACTTCGTTAGTCGCTTGTAGCAGAAAATGCAAAATAAAAAACAAAAATAAATAATTTTTAAAAATTGGTAGAATATTATGGAATGAATTTTTGATGCAGATTCCTAAAGCTGAGTAAACCACTTTCCGAAACTAGGATACGCCTATATTTCGAAAGCGGCACAGTGTCTTTGATTTTATTCTCAACTGACAAAATATTAAACGAAATGTTATAAATTATGTTCAGGATAGAAATTGACAGTGTATGAATGAAAAATGAAGGAGTTGAGAAAAAAAGATAGAAAAAGTGAGAAAGTCCTGTGAACATGGCACTTGTTTCTTGTTTTTTTTCCAAATGTGGATTATAAGAAAAAGTATTCCATTAGTGAAATATTTCGACTCCTAGTTTTATTTATTCTGTGGAAATAAAGGTTTTGAGGTCTTTTGAGTACAAATAACCAAGTCTCGCAAAATGGAGT
Organism: Halyomorpha halys; assembly: GCF_000696795.3. Lineage (NCBI taxonomy): Eukaryota > Metazoa > Arthropoda > Insecta > Hemiptera > Pentatomidae > Halyomorpha > Halyomorpha halys. The sequence continues at coordinate 611,797 of NW_027107553.1, read as the reverse complement.
GTGGTGGGAGAGAGGGGAGATGCGTGCGTACGTAAACAGCCTAGATCAAAAGCATGTACAAAATTGATATAACACATTTAAGGTATATATTTAAAGGAAGACATATGTGAATCTTCTTTCATTTTAATGTTCTTTGGTCGAGCTTTCTTCTTCGTTAACATCATTATCTAATTCCATTTCATTGTGGTCATCTGCAGCCGAAGAGGTTTTCAGTATTCTGTTTCTGATGAGTTTTTCTATTTATATTTCTGGTTCAGGTTCCTCTCTTTGGTAGAGATATTGTCTCTGGAATATATATACTATATTTTTTCTCGTTCTACTTATTTTCCAGCTTATTTATTTATTTTCAGCTAAATAAATACGTAATAAAGCATGAGTAAGTATCTACTTAATTAATCCTTTTTCTTTTTTGTTTTCTTCTACGCTGAGTATTTTTTTTTCAAATTTCTTGTGGCTAAATATATTTCTCTGCTTCTAAATTGAGTGTTGTGTTCAAGAAACTTTGTTGACAACAGATTTCTTAACATTTTAAATGATAGAGATATAATTTGGTACTCTAAACTATTAAGTAGATGTCAATAACTACACTACTAACAGTGTTGTCAATAATTGGGAAAATAGATTTTTTTTTCACCCAGTTCTTGATATTAACATTTCTCTTGAATCTTAATTTCTATTATTCTAGGCAAAATACACAAGAAATACTTATTTTATGATATCACGAACAAGGAAAATAAGAAAGAAACCCAGAATATATTAACATTATTTTGTAACCTACGAAAATAAAACTCAACCCCTAAAGCTGAAACACATGAAACAAGGAGCACATGACGACTAATGCAGATAGTGTTATTTCTTGATCACTGGCTACTTCATTTTGGAGGGAAGTAGTTGATCAGACAACGGAGGGCTGCTATGTATCGTTGTAATAACCATTCCGATATTGCAAAACTCTTGGTTGGACCATCTGCTTTGATACCTAGAGAAGCAGTCCGACACCTGTCAACGCAAAGGAACCTTTTCCAGCGGTATAATGGATACCGGTTGTTTAAGGGTCAAAAGCCATTGGCCCAGGTATCGGCAGGGAAGTCAAATACAGTATATACACAACACCAGTATCAAACACGTGTAGCCCCTTGTGACTTATTCTTCGTGGGCGTGGCTAATGGTAGCCAATGAGGAATAAGATTCCATAAGGGTGACGCCCCTAAGACCAAGCTACACAGGCAGGTAGACCGAGCTTGAGAAAGGAAGAGGGATGGACTTCAACCAGAGAATGTCGTCTATAGAGATCAGAGAAGGGATGGGCTCTTCACATTTGGAACTTTACGGCTAAGATTTCAACAACACCCACGGCATTAACTGTCCATTCAGCCATTCATAGACATATTAGGTAATAATTTATAGTTTAATTAATATTTTATGGCAAACCATATTTATCTGAATTATTTATTAAATGTGAATAAATACTTTCATATTATTGTACGATCATATTACCCAATACCACTCCTTATAATATTACATTTATTTCAGTGGTAACATTTTATTGATAAACAGATATATAATTGATAAACTAGTAAAGACAAAAGCCCTTTTGGAAATGAAATTCAATAATAATATTTTTGTAGGACTCAAATAATTTTAATTAATAAATATGTATAAATTGCCTTCAGCAATTATCCTGGCATTCCAATTCACGACAAGGCAATATATAGCAGGGCTTAGTTTAAAACTGGTGCTAATTTTGAAAAGATTGGTGGCACCAAACTCTTAATAACTAAAAATAAAGTTTGACCTATCAATAACTGATGCATGCACTTATTCTTAGTGAAAGTTGTGTTATGTACGCACCGGATCGGATGTTTCTATTTTGATATATTCCTGTCCTATCACAAGTATTAAATGTTTTTTGTTTTTTTTGTTCCAAGCCCTAGGTGATTTGGGGTTGAAATATAGGTATTATATGTAATATAGGTAAGGCAGTGGGGCAGGGGATTGGAAGGGTACTCCATGGGATGTATTTTAAAAGGGATTTTGAGTTACTGGAATGTTCTTGGAATTGAAGAAATTAGGAATCTGTTTTTTTGTGAACTACAATTATATACTTTGTTGGGTTCTAAATTGATCTATTATATGTTTTTTTTTTTTTAAAAAAGAGTTATATATGATAAAATAACATTTTATAGCACCACCATTGTAACAATAAACAAAGAAATTTTGTTCTATAGCATTTTCGTGCTCACTATATTACAAATATTTTACCCCGAGGAAAGCCTTGAGGAAGTAAATTGAATTTTTTGCCGGAGCTTCCCCACAGCCTTCCGTCTCATTAGTTTTACCTTGGCCAAGTTTCAATTTACACTCCCTCCCGAAATTTCCGAACCGGATAATGGAATTGGCAATTTCGTGGAGGGGAAGATCCCAATTTTAATAAGGAAAATGTTTTATTGATTTTACCGGCATTAAATACAAATTAACTTCTGGTTAGTAAATTCCTATGATCAGTGCAATAACAATTAGGATTGATAGATATAAACTTCACTATAGATTTAAAGTTGAGGCATGAATTAACATTTATTTATTTCATTAGTTAGTTAGTACTTTACAGTTGTTACTAACACTATATCTTTAAAGAAATACAATTCCTTAAAAATTATTACAGTATTATAGTAGCAGAAAGGTTATCTGAGAGAGAGAGAGAGAGAGAGAGAGAGAGAGAGAGAGAGAG
>NW_027107553.1:598776-608817 GCF_000696795.3 Halyomorpha halys | reverse complement strand
AGAGAGATAAGAGAGGAATTTTTTTTCCTCTCGTATGTTTGCCGGAGTGCTACAAATGCTTATCGAAGATGTAGGACTCTCAGTGAGCCCAGTATAATAGTTTTTATCATTCTTTTAAACTGGTACTTTTAGAAAAACCAGCTTAAAATTATATGTGAAAGTGATGATTCCCTTACCTTCCGGACCAAAGCTACATTACTGAAAATGGCCTTTCGCTGATTCGTTTCCGCTTTCTCTCTCCGTATCTTGACACCCTGTTCCTGATCAACGTACAGATAAATCTTATAGTTCAATCTACAATAGCGCTTCCTTTTTTTATCGTACAAATTGCAAGAATATATACAAACCTAGTTGAAATTGCTTTTAGAAGTTAATTGTATAGAATTATAATTCTCCATGATCCGATAAAATCTGATCCAGTTTCTCTTAGAAGTAGGTAAACACGCTTCAACGACACCTTACACCCCTGTCAGTTCAGGAATGCGAACCGACGAGGCTACTGTTGGTATTCGGATCGCAGGCTGAGCATGATAGGAGAAAACAGTATTCCATGTTTGGAGTCCTGCAGGAGACAATAGGTTTGTGTTACGTCCCTATTCAATCCGTTTCTAATTTATTCACTAATAGCTAAACGTTTTACCAAAGGTGTTTTAGATAAAAGTTGTCTTCTATTATTTTTCTTAAAATCAATGCTGCGCTACCAGTGATAATTTTTTTAAAGTTTTCCCAATGTAACTGTAATGTATGTGGATTTTTTTAGATTAGATTGTTGTCTTACCCCCTTCACGTTTCTAACAAAAAATAATTATTCTTGGTACACAACCTTTCTTTGTTTTCCAAATAAATTCAATTTTTATTGTCATCTATCAGCGAACAGATTTTCTTCTGAATTCTTCCTGTCCAAGATTTCTTAGCCTATTTAATGAAATTACACGATTATCATAGTATTGATTTAAGTTAATTTTAACTATATCAATCCTGTAAATCATATTATTATTCTCAGTTTTAAATTTTTTAAAATATGTTAAAACCACAAAACGCTTTTTATATTACCATAATTCATTTTAGAAATATGTATGGTTTTAGTAATTATTGTTCACATTACTTGATCTTTCTTGCTACTGGAGTAATAAATAATTACTATTTAAGGAACATTCAGTCAAATGTTAATGTATCCATTTCTCATGAATGAAGAATTTTTAACGAATAATATTTCTATGTAAAAAAGTTATTCAGTTTGTTTCAAATCTTAAATATTCCAAGTCCATCACTCATCATTTACATTTTCGTCCACACTTTTCAATATGTTTATTTCTTTAACACTTCCTGTTTTTATAGTTTTTCATAATTTATTTTGTAAAACCCTTACTTCTATAATCTTATATTTTATCTACTGCTGTTATCGATCAACTACTATCTACTACTATTGCTATTAATCAACTACTTTCTATTTAATTGTTTGTAATGTATATTTCCAAATTTCTTGGTTTATTATTTTCCTTTATTTATATGTTTCTATGAGTGATTGGTGTTATATATATTATTATTTTAGCCCTGAAGAAGGCATAAAATTCAGGTCGAAACGTCAGAACAAATAAATTGTTTTTTTTTTTATTTGCTTAACCCCCCTCCCCACGCCGCCCCCGACTTTTTTTCCTTTAAATTTTCGCTAATCAAATAGATATTACAAATTAAAAAAAAATAATAAGAAAATTGACCAATTAACTTTTTATCCCTCATAATTCTTTCATTTAATAAAAAAAAAGCTAAGTTGATAACATTGACTCTTTTTATATAATACTTCTTATTTATAATTTTATTTTTTAAAAAATAGTAAGATAAGGTAAATCAAGAAAATCGAAAGTATGGTAATCAATAAAATAGATGAAATTATATCAATATATATATAATCAAAAACTATCTGTGGCAAGATAAAAGGAAATTTGATTTGAATAAATTCTCTAGTCGGCTCTGACAGCGTTGTACAAAGTGATGTTCTTTAGTTACGGGACTTATACATAGGAATAAAAAAAATATAATTGTGCAAACATCCTGACACTTTTTAAGTTAAACGAAACAGCGTTGTTGGCTTATTTTTATGCTGAAAGGGTTAATTAAAATAAAAAAATTTAATAGCAGATTGTTTTACTAAACTTCTTAAATCTGAAATCCATAAAAAAAATCTTAGACAGAAATTCCGTAGGAAAACGAAACCTTTTTAAAGTATTTATCCTCTGGAGTAAAATGTATATAATGTTTTTATAAACTTTTCTCCCACTAATAAAATAAAAATAAAAATCAAATACTTCTAAATCGGTAAAATAAACGGTGTAGCTCACGAAATTTCCCGATTAATTTGCAGGGAGCATAGAACTGATGTGGAAAAGGACTTGGCATTTCACAGTTGTCTTGGCATTTCAATTCAGCAGCCCTCTCACTGCTCCACTAATGACAGCACTAAACGAACCTTGAAGATCTCGGATGTAACGATACCTGACTAACTGTCGGCGGGTAATCGTTATGCAATGGAACGCTGATTGTAGCAGTCAGTTATCGAGCTAATGTGGTACCTGTTACCTGTCGTTGAAGGCTACCAACCCTTCTCTCCAGTCTATTTCTAGCGATTAATTCGCATTTCATAAGCTATCTTAGGAAAGTGAATTTTATGCGTCAGAATATATAACTGAATAATACAAAACCATAAGAGACATTTAATGAATATCTTAAACGATAAAAGATCATCTTACGTTTTGTAAAGTATCCTTATTCGGATCCACTGATTGGGCGATTTAATAAAATTTTGTTCTCATTTTTAGAATTTGATCCTGGGAAGCACCATTTAGAAGTCATAGGTGAAAACAACAATAACAGAAATAACTAATTCGTAACTGTATTAAATTAATAAGAGTTTTAGAACCTTTTTGTGTAAAGTGTGATAGAAAACTAACTTTTAAAATTATTTCCTGATGAATGTCCTACGCCAGGGGTGGACAACAAATCGATCGCGAGGCCAATTTTGGTTGATCAAGCAGTAAAAAGTAAGTCAAATTTTATCATGATACATTTTCATGGCCCGCGAAAGTGAAAAATTGAAATCAAATTATCTACCATACTGTGAAGAGAGAGAGAGAAATACTTTATTCATCTATGTTGCCCAAATACATCAGGTTGCTACATTACACAGCATACTTATCAATCCGTGATCGGGCAGATATAAATTACATATAATTACATGGTATAATAAATAATAAAAAAACAGTTTTTTTTCCCTACAGTTTCCTTTTATAATCAATTTCAATTTATACGCCAAATACAAATATTTCAATTCATTCCTTTTTTTTTCTTTCCCTTTTCTCTTCCTTCAATTTCACCATTTCACAATTTTTAATTCACCCAATCAACAAATTCACTCTCGCGAATTCACCCTTCTAGATCCTCTCCAGTGACCCACTAAACAAATTCACTATTAGAAGGCAATGTGAGATCAGACCATTAATAATAGTCACAGCAGTAGATCAGCTTACAAAAAACAAACAAACAAATACATTTACATTTTACTACGAGAACAAGACTAACACATAGATTCAAAGGAAAATATAATAAAAAGCCGGTTACAAGAAACACTTGAATGGATAAATAAGTTTTAAAAAAATAAATAAATATTATAATAACTTTTTCATATTTACGGATTTCCTTTTTTTGTGTTTGGTCTCCTCTTGTGAGATTGTGATAATTCGTACATCGACCAAGCTACTCGCTATAATTGTCTGTTTGAAGAGTCGGATAAGTAAGGTGACCATGGAGTGCGGGAGTGGAGGGTTACACGCCGTTATTTATGAAAACTCGTTCTGGTTGTTATATTTATATCTTTGTTTAAACCTATTTATTTTAATATCTTATACTTTATCGGGAAAGATGATATGTATGTCTTATTTAGAGAAAAGTTGGCCACACGTGTTATCCAGGATGGATTTTATGAATCAGACTCCGGTACTAAAGAATCAACTGTACAATTGTACAATTTGTTTAGGAAGCGTTTTTTTTTTTTTCGAAGATCGTAATTAATTATTGAATACCAGCAGGGAAGAATAAAGGTTGATGCAGGAACTCGGTAAGTTTGTGTGTTGCAGAGTAATATAAAAACAAAAGTAGAAAAACCTAGCAAATACATTTTTTACCAACATGAATAATGTTAATTAAACTGTAAGGTTGCTGTAATAGTTATTTTATAATAACATAACTAATTATAATACACTTAAGAGGTGATATACCTCAGTAAAACAAAGTATAGTTAAAACAAAAATAAATTTCTTAATGATAAATCTTATTTTTTGGCAAACTGTCTAATCCGAGACATGGTTCCGACCACCAGCTGACCGCAACCTGGTCATGGAGACTGCTGCTGTGTCTAACCGCAGAAATGGAGCTGGGGTCATCTAACTCCCACTGGAATATCACACTTTAATAGCCTTCAATCAACCGTGACAGCAGGCAACAGCAAACAACTTCCGAATTTAGTATAAGAAAAAATAAATACATAGAAACCCCAATTTAAGACCAAAACGACCAACTTAACAAAATATCACTTAGTGTGAACTTTATATTTTACAATCGTAAGTAAAATGCTATGGAATATTTAAAATTAAGCAGGTATATACAGAGTGACGTTTTATTTATTTTTGTGATGTTGGGGCTCCACTAAACCTTCGAATTCCTCTCGTATCCAATCTTTACAATCCAAAATCCTTCGTAAAATCCTCAATGGTCCTTATTTTGTTACTAATAAAACCATCCATAAAGACCTAAATGTTCCTTATGTAACCGATCTAGCCCGAACCCGATATTATTCCTTCCATAATAAACTCCCTAACCACCCAAACCCACTCGTTTCTAACCTTGCTTCCTCTTCCATTCCTGGCAATCCTCCGAGGCGCCTGAAAAGAAGATGGCCTCGTGACCTTATATTGTAAACTGTTTTCAGAGTTCTACTACTGGGTAGTTTCTCTACATTCTGTATCATATCATTATGTCATTATGATCAAATTTACTGGTTGTATTTTTTTATACAGTTGCAAATATCAACAAATAAATAAAATAAAATAAAAAAATTTTTTGTGAATCATGTTTACGATTTATTTATTAGTATGATTATTTTAATCTGAATTTGATAATGTGTATGTGGGCGATACATTACAATACAATATAAGTTATTAAATGTATTATTTTATTGTTATAAAATATTTGCTATTTTTATACTATTTTTTCATTGTGATCAATAGTATAAAAATTGCAGCAATTATAAATCATGGATGCACAGCCGATTCTGCTAAATTCAAAAATATAGAATGATCAATTATATTGAAATTTGAAACTACTTACTGCGTAATTCAACTACTTGAACGTTTGAAACTACTTGAACGTAATTCAAACCCAATGTTCTCCTAAATTTTCAGATAAGCGAATTGAGAATGTTTTATTGATTGTTACATTAGGAATACTATCCACATATTATGAAGCCTACATTTTATAAATAAGAAAAAAGGTGTTTTCAATAACCCTTTACGAATTTTTGCTTTAAATTTACACTAAACAAACATTACACCAAAATATTAAATATTATTCCAAACTGAAAAAGAAATATAAATTTAAATAAATGTGGCTTCGTTGAAACTCAAAGCAGCCTACTGAGTGAATTAATAAGGTTGATATATATATTATTTGTTGACATGGTTATGAAGGATAAATGCAAATACAGACAGACATATGTTTCAGTATGCGTACGAAAAGCTGCTCTGCATATGTCAGCCAAACCGGTGTCAAAATTGATAGCACACTGTTGGCTTAGATATTTTCAATTACAAATCTGACCGCATATACTTGATGAGAACCGAACATTTTTCTATAACTGTATTTTTCCACGTTATAATTTTATTACTTTATTTTTTCTAGGATCTTCTATGGGCATAAATTCGAACATTAAAAAAAAAAACTTAAACTCAGACTAAATGCTAAGGAGATGGAACTTTAAAGGAATTAGGTATCAATTAAGAAAAGGGAAAAGACTAAAAATAAATATATTCTTTGTAAAGTTAATTAAAAGCTTGAGGGTTGAAGCTCTTCTGTTAATATGGGATTGAGTTGGACACATAGCAAGTATGACGGACGGAAGATAGTACGAGGAACGCGCCGAGTATATCCCAAGAGAAAACATCAGGGGATTCGACCGCATCGTAGATGTATAGACGAAATGTGGGCGGGCGATAACTGGTAGCTTGTAATTTGGGAAAGGACCAGATAGAAAAATGTTATGAGTAATATTTAGTTAATTTTTTGAACTAGAGAATGAATCTGTTTGAAAGGCGGTTTTCATTTTAATTCTGTGCCTACATTGTTATTTTATTGCGTATAAGAAAATTTTATGTGTTGAATTATTTCTTAAAAAAATTGAACTTATGTATCTATGCTGTAACGAACTCCATTAAAATTACATCCTTATGGGAGAGGTTTTTGCCAAAATATTTATGATAATAAACCGAATTATTATTATTACTCCATTGAGAAAGAGATACGTGACCACGCACTAAAAGGAAGATGAAAGTTATATCGTTAAAAGTGAAAACAGACAATAAATTATAAGTTTATAATGTGTAAAAGTTTATATTGACATGTAAAAGATAGTGAGAGTCTAGGGGAAAGTCGTCGAAATAGATATTAGAAATTAATTCAACATTTATAGCAGTTCTGAAATGTGGAATACCTCGGACGAAAGTGAATGTAACTAGCAACTTGTTTATGAAAGTTACTCAGGATCTATTTTAAGTCTGATGGAAACCTGTTCGGCAAAACCTATCGTGTTAAAAAATACCTCATAAAGTATTATGGCAGACTTGCGTTCCTCAAAAAACTTTATTTAATATCTAAATGACTAGCTATAAAAGTACCGATTGAAGTCGTATTTTGAAATATAAATCCATATAATATAATAATCATAAGACCTATATTTTTAATTTTAGACAGGCATTCAAATTATCAAGAATTTCTGAATGAAAATGTCAGGGACAAGTAGAGTTGAAATACAAACCGAGTCTGTATATCTCTGAGAAACTCTTTTCATCAAGATATAGAGATAATTTGAAAGAAAAGCCTTTGGTTGGAAAAGTGGAGTGATCTTTATATGGCTTTTTTTAACAGAAAAGGAAAAACAAGGAATTAAGAAAACTTTTTCTTCATTACCTTAAGTCTCCATAAAACATTAATCAGGATACTTCAAAAACACAACGAATAGGAGAATCAATAATAGACATGAAAAATAGTCCACAATTGGATTAAGGTATAAGAGATGAGAGAGGTGAAGGTGGGCACAAGATGAAATCAACAAGAACATAAAAATGATATTATTAAGTTTAATGATGCTCTTCTAGCTAATATTGGACGTACGTAGAGCCATTAAAATTGTTTGATTGTGAATTAATAAAAAAAATTACAACAGCTTTAAAATTTTATGACAATGTTCATACTTGTAGAAAAGGGTAAAGTAAATTGGCAATTTTGTAGAATGAGAAAAATGTTCTTCCTCGTTTGCCAGCAGTTAATGCAAAAGGATTGTATTCAGTCTTCTAAAATTCTCGCTGAAGGACTTGAGTATGGTACACCCTATTGATTCGTCATCCCCTTAAACGCTGCAGATCTTCCTGGTCGTCTCTTCAGACTTCTTTCCTATCCTTCTTGATAGATAGGGATCATTTAATTGAAAAGCTAATTACTTGGCTTTTCTTCATTTAAACATAGACAATTCAAGATCTGACTTTTTCGATCTAAATAGACTTTCCATCATGAACAGAAAATAAAATACCATTAATTGGTAAATGTGAACTGAAATTCCTCATGGTGTAGTCCAATATTTACCAGTATCCAATATTAAAATACTTATCCACTTATACATAGTATTGATTTATTTATTAAGTTTTTTAATAAATTTTGAATGTTTAAGTTAGTTAAGAATTTAGTTCATATATTTTTTATCTTTTTATTGTTCTATAATTCTGTACACTTCGCAAGGAGATGATAGATTTTTTTGTTTTATAATACAGGACTGATGTTTTGGCATCCCGGGATTTATCAATTTTACGGAATAACTTGTATATATTTAATAAATTATATCAAAATCTCTAGTTTGTTTGTTTTTAAAATTCCTTTCTCATAAATTTGAGGAGTCTGAAAATAAATAAATTCCTAAAAATGTATTGTACCACTCTCTAACTCAACACTATGTATTTTTAGTTTAGGATTAATGCTAAATAATCAAGTTTAGGAAACTAGAATTTTGAATCCTATTTAAAGTCTAAATACAGCAAACTTCACAAATTACGTAATTACGGTTATATGTATATTCATTATATAATATATACGTTAAAATTATAGTTACTATAATTAGAATATGATTGACCAGAAAGTGGAAGAATTAATAAAAGTATATATACTTTCTCAATGAACCTGAGGAAAGAAGAAGGCAGACCGGAATCTATTTTTTAACCTCCTTTTATCTACATAAGCTGTCCATATACTGGAGGAGGATACAAACGAACAATACATAAAAGAGAAACCAACAATATTGGAAAATTAGAAAATACAGATAAATTTCCTTTTTAAAATTATATTAAAAGATTTTGATTAGTATTTTTTATTTCTATTTAAAAATGTTGACTGAAGCAATTAATTATGCACTAAGCCTTTTTCATTACTGTAATGTAACTACAAAGTGTAATATTTCCAAATACAACATTTTTTTAGTTTAATCTAAAATGATACTGTTTAGGAAAGTATATTGCAAATATTATCTTAAAACTCTACGATAAATCATTGATTTGCTGGTTATAAATATAACAACTGGTACAAGATGAGAAACCTCCAACAATCTTCTTCCAGACTACTACCCGTCTTTTCCCACGTACGTGTCTTGATTACTAGATCAGATAAGAAGATCTGCCATCTTCTTGTGTCTTGGTAGCTCGCCGATTCAAGGTAGAATCTGCGTGTTCCTGAATGTTCGTGCAGACTCTTCAGGAATGCACGTTCTGTTTACGAGTAGAAGATATAACTGTATTTGAGAACTGGAACAAAACTATTTTGCGGTATATGACTCTTTCAATTGCACAATAAACCATTTCAAAGTAACACAGTGTAGTATATTTGTTATATCTACATTAGATTAGAAGTGTTCAATAAGGTATATTTGTATTTTAAGAAATAATATAAATATATGTATATAAAAATACATATTTATTATCATTACAATTTTCCTATCTCAAGCAGACTCTTTTCAAACTTAAAAATGTATTTTTACGTAATTAATTAAAAAAATATATAAATATTAAAAAACCTGGTGAGGTGCGCGCATCACACAAATACAACTTACCACCCTACGTTGAATTGAAATCACTTCCCTGATTATATTAGTATTGATTGGTTAGGCTATGTGTTCCATAAATACTTAATTGCAGTTTCGTACAATTTCTCGTTTCTGAGGAAGGCTGTTAACTAATATACCAAACAGACCATTTCGGGAGATCTGATTATTTGGACTCAAGAGACCTAAAAACCGTTTATCGGTTAAAAGATTTGTATTGTTTCCATGGTTGTTATGAAAATTGTCGTAAAGTTGTAATTGTCATCATAACAACCATGAAAGCACGAAAATATGCTCCTTTTCATTTAGTTAATAAGTTCGGATAAAATTATAAAAAAGTTGAGAATCGATGATATACAGTGGCATTTCCGAGTTGATTTTAGCGAAAAAGGTACTACCACATGAATGCTTAATTTCAGTTCCGTACAACTTTTAGTTTCTTAGAAAGACAGTTCACCTACATACCACACAGACCATTTTCCCTAGCCCATTATATTAATTATAATTAGTTACAACATTAATTATTGTATCTTTTAGGCCACTACATTGATTCCTAAAAGTTTGTCAGTATTTTAACTATTAATATTTTTCCTTATACCAGGGCATTCAAAAAGTCCTGTCGTTTTTCGTTTGTT
>NW_027107553.1:534315-597766 GCF_000696795.3 Halyomorpha halys | reverse complement strand
AAGGAATTTGGGCTTTACCATCTCGTTGGGAGAAGGTTACCGACTGTAACGGTGGATATTTTGATGAATAAAGGTGATTATTTGAAAATATTTATTTATTTATAATTTCCCCCAAAAAAACGACAGGACTTTTTGAATGACCTGGTAAAACAACTACGAAATAACCTTATATTCAAATCAACAAATTCATTCGCTGATGGTAGATATTTCATTTAAAAAAGTTAAAGTTAAAAAAAAACATATTTATTTGGCATCCTCTAAGAACATTTCAAATACAATAAAAAAAATTGCCCTATTCACATTTAATTTAAACATAAACAGTCAAGGACAAATAAAAAATATACCACTGAGTAAAGTGTGTTTCCGGAATCCAATTAGTGAACTGATTTATTTAGAGATTACCGCGCTAAAAAATAACAACGAAAAAAAAGCTAAGCTTTAAAACACCATTAAAAGAGGAAAGATTGGCATCATTCTATAGCACTGTAAATAGTATAAAACTCGTTATAAAAATAAATAAATTAATGCCGTAACCCATTTTGTACGTTAATTTGCCAGATTTTCAAAATTAATGCTTCTGGTTGAAGTAGAGGAATTTTAAGTGACTTCAAATTCACCTATACTTTTATTTTATTAATACCAATAAGAAAAAAATGTACAGTCTGAAGTAAAATTTATTTAAAAAATACTAGACATTCCAAATGAAATACTTGTTACACTTTAATCACGTGTAGAGGTTGGCATTTAGTATTAATTGGAACGTAACGGATTTGAGGCACACGATTTCTCAACTGGCTTGAAATTCGTAACGTACCACAGTGGAGTATTTGACTTGAAAGTCTGGCCAAACGTCAGTTTTTTGTTTTTTTAACTTCCAATCATATCATTTGATTGAGTAGCCAGGTTTTAGAGTATTAAATGCCGCTTGAACCAAATCCCTCATGAGATAATGGGCTGCAAGCAAGAGCCTGGAAGATCACGTTATACCTCACGAATTTCCTTTCGTTCCTACCGTCTTAGAATTTCTAGTTACATATTTTTATTAATCCTGATCATCATTAGGGTATGGACTACAGTTTATGATCATTTTTTAATATATTGGCTAATCGTAATTGTGTTTTATCACACATTTACTTTTTGGACCTGTCGATTTGTGTTTTAACTTATCTATCCCCTTAACTTATTTATTTATTTATTAAATTATTTCTTTTAACTAATTTTTTAAAAAATTTATATATTATTTTTTTTTAAATTTATTTATTATCTTGTAAACTGATCTAATCCTGTGACTATTATGTCTTTGGTTTGATTTTACATAGCAATCTACTGATAAATTTGTTTAAATTGTTTCACGGATCCAACGTGGGTAATGGATCACTGAAGGGGGTCTGAGAGGGTGAGTTGGGGAGAATAAAATTATCAATTAAACGAAATAAAATTGTCAAATAGAATGAAATAGTTAAATAGAGGAGAAAATATAAATAAAATATTTGTATTTAGTGTGTAGACGAGTATTGATTGTAATATTTGTATTTAGTGTGTAGACATAGAATACAAATAGAGTATTGATTGAAAAGAAAATTGTTATATCATGTAAACATATGTATTATAAATATGATCATGGGTTGGTTGGTATGCTGTGTATTGTAGCAACTCTATCTATTTGAGCAGCATGGCTAACTAAAGCATTTCTCTCTAGTTTCAATACCACACTCTACTTCTAAAACCTTATGTCTTTTATTTAGGCTTTCTCGCGTTCACCTGTGTTCATTTCTATTTAATAATAATCAGTAATTACTGTAGTTTCAATAAAAAAATAAACACAGTTACTTCTTTTATGATTATTTTTCTGAAAATTATTGTCAAATAACAAAAACCAGTTCAATTTATGAAAAATTAAGCTATTTTCAGGTACAAGTATTTTTCAATTTATAGATAAAATCATCATTACAAGCTAAGATTATTCAGCCTATAAACGAAATGTTTTTGAAAATAAATTTTTATACCTGAAATCAGGAATAAGAAAAGGTGGCTTGCCGCTCATAAGAAACAAGAAATTTTTTGAGAAAATATTAGAAATTGGTTTTTGAAATCCTTGTTAATAAAGATTCCACTGGTCAACCATGGAAGCCGTTTTATGATCGTGTTTTTAAAATTAAACATACTAAGCTTGACTATGATATTACATTTGTTAACTCGCATCTAAAGATAGAATTAATCTTTCTAAATCAAAAGAAATAGTACTCTAAATAAATTAAGGCTTGTTTCAAATAAATTAATTTTAAATATTAAATAAATTTTAACCACGATTCTTCCAAATACTCTTCCATGTAAAGTAAATTCATTTTTAATTTTTCCTAAAATTGCATATAGCATGTTCTTCCTCTTAGCTTTGTGATTATGTATTTACATATGAATATGACACTAACAAAAAATTAAGTAATAAGTAGAAAAACGTTCATAACTTTAATTAAAAATGTAGAGATATATAGATAGAGGATTGATTTAAAGTATCCCTAGAGGTGAAGATGATGAAAGCCAAGACGAAAATAACATTTATATTCATCAGTCGAGGAAATTTAGTTGTAAGAATTGATATTGCATTTTTGTAAAGACAATTGTAAATATGTCTAGTTCTGAACATATCGGATTAGTTGTTTAATTTAATTATATCTACTATTTTCGAAATATAATTAAACGTTTCCTTAAATAAATGTAAATATTCAATGCTTAACATAACCATACATATATGATGATACATACACTTTCTATGTTAAAAGTTTTCAGTCCTCTATTATTTTAAGCATTTAAATTTTTAAACTACGTTAAATAAGATTAAATTCATCATCAATTTAATTAAAATTAATTTAACGCATACAAAGGACAACAAATTGTTTCGGTCAGTTTTTCAAGTGAAATGCCCCACTGTGCGTAGCTTGTATTTAATTTGAACAATTAAAGGCATAAATGGATGATGGTGTTACGTGATATTTTAGGGAAAGTGGAGATTTCCCCTTAGAAGAATATTTCAAATATCTCTCTCTACATAGCAATTTGTTTAATTATACTAATCCCGAGATTGCGTTTGTTTTTAAGAGGTAATAATTGATTTGTCTTGTTTAAAATAGAAGTTAGTAAACATTAAATTCATGTTTTCTCAGATTTGTTTGCAGTAAAAAACCCAAAATTTGTAAAATCATGGTGTAAAAAGCAAATTAAATTTGACGATTTAATATTCTTATTATACAGGCTGGAATTCAATTTGTCAACTTCATGAAACTCCCTAGATTTTAAGTTATTGAAAAAAATATGCAAGATATTATATATAAAGTTGTTTAAAAATATTCTTCCATTTATAGTAAGTTCCTTTTGTAGTTTCCCCTAAAATTGCATAAAGCATGTTATCCTGCTTGGCTTTTTAACTATGTTTATTCATAAGAATATAACAATAACCCAAAAATTAATAAGTAGTAAGTAGAAAAACGTTAAAAAGCTTGATTAAAAATGTAGAGATATATTCATATTGATTAAATCAATTGATGTTTGTTTAATTTTTATTTAAAATAGTATGCATAGGTAATATAATATGATAATAATATAAAAAAAAAATGAAATTCCCAGTAGTAACAACAAAGTCTGTCCGAAGAGTGCAGTAAAGGAATTTAAGTTTCAAACAATAAATTGAACATTCTCTGTAACTAGTTTATTCTAGAGAGACATGTCCATTGTGACCCAAACCCACTAGTTAATACTATTTCAAGATCTTTCGTCACTTGTAATAAATAACGTGTTGTTTTTTTTTTTTGTTTTTGAGGTTGAAGTCGACTCTTAATATATTAGTCAATGCATTTCTTTACCTCAAATTTGCCAATAGAATTAAATTAATATTGAATAAATATTGGCATACATACAACTATGTGTATAATAAGAGAAACTTAGTTCCAGCATGAACTTTTATGTGACAAAAATTAAAATTTAGTCCAACTCTTGTTGTTCTGCACAAAACGTGCAAAATTATATAAAAATCTCAAATCCTACAATTTTGTACTATATAAAATAAGTGTTATTTGAATTTCTTTTCCATGACTTGACTTTGTGTCGAGGTTTGGCGGACGTAGTATTTGAAGTAAGGGGACAAAATATGCAATTGCACGAAAATCCGGTGATTATTTATAACATAAAAATTTCATTCATACTTATGTCTTCAATCAGAGAATATTGAAAATAAAATTATATCGTTCCCTTTTATAAATAAGTTTTGATGATGGAAAAAACAAGATGCGATGAATTTTTTATTTTATTGATTAATATAAAATTATTAGTAATTCCGAAAGACCTCTATATTAACAAATAAAGCTGTTAAAATGCATGTAATTAGGTTCCAGTTAATGATAAAAATGAATGAATTTCAATTTGATTCCGAGTAATCCTGTATACGTTTAATTTACTTGACGATTTGATTGATAGCAGTTTAATTAGTCCAGCTTTTACATCAATGAGAGAAATGTATTTATACGAATACATTTGACGACGTAAGGCAGCGATTCATGAATTTACACAGTTTCGCGCTCATTAAGGCCATTAAAATAAATTAAATTATCTTTTATTTTTTTTAATAATCAAGCTATTCACTATCTCACTCTTTCACTTTGGATTTATTTTGAAGTGTTTATTTTTTTTTTTTTGTTTGATCGTTTAGTGATTAATCTGAAACAGGTTCATATATCTCAGTATTTTTCGAAACGTTTTAATTTACTTTTGGTTCATCAAGAAATTTTCTGTTGTTTTGATTTTTTTTTCTTTTTCTATTTCATTAATTAAAAAATTAATCGACTCTCTTTTTTTTATATATACAGAATAATTTCGAAATCGCTTTTTTTTTTTAATCAGCCATTTTTTAGTTATTTATTTATTTTTTCTTAATTGTTACCCACATTTTATTATATTTTTTCCTTATTAGACCAACCCTCTATGTCTCTAAGCTACAACTGAGGTAAATAAATAAATTAAAATGAATTTTATTAGGGTTAAAGTTAAATTTCTCAGTTTTTAAGATAATAGGACCATCACAAGCAGTGGTGGGCAAAAATCATCATGGATGCGATATTTATTTATTAATGATTTATTCGTGAATAAGGATCGCATCCATGACAATTTTAGCTATTAGTTTTATCTAATGCTAATTTTTGATAATCCATGATCTCACGTAATGATGAAGCAGGCACGTGGCAGATGGAAATGAATCCCAAAGCTTTGAGAATAAAATACGAATTTTGCCCAATCTTTTGCAATTTCAAGCCTAAAACCTCCGCTTCGTGAGCTTCAATTTGCAGGAACGAGCCTACTGAGAATAGGGATTACCATAATCGTCATAAAAGAAACTTTCAGAGGGTTAGAAAATTAAGTAGCTTGGGGTGTTTCATCGATTTATAGGAAGTGAGGCCTCTGGATCCGGTTAAGTTCACTATACCGGTCAAGCAGCTTGAAACTGCGGTACTTAGCGTCGTATTTTATAGACCTAAGGTAAACTTGGCAAGGGCTCAAATCAGTGGCGTAGCTAACGAAATAATCTAGCAAGGCCAATCCTCTCCCTCTCCCTCTATCCTCCAGTCACCTATGTGTAGATATCAGATATACGTTTTAAGACAAATATTTAATTTTAATCAAAGTCTGATACTCATTATTACTTATTAAAGGCTTCTGATTTTTAAAAATATTCAAGGAGGTGTTAAAACAGGTGTTAAAATACCTCGCCACCAAAGATCGGATTTGAGATCTTCAAGACATGTCTCAGAACGCTAAAATTTAATAAGTTACTACTGACAAAAGTTTATGCCTAGTTTTAAGACTAATCTTATATATCTGCGATTTGGAACAACAACAAATCTACAGATTCCAGATTCGGAAAAATGAACCTCTGAAACTGAAGATTATCATAAATAAGCATGTATGTGTCACTGAATTTTTAAAGTAGTGATACATCAGGCTAAAACAAGGTTTTTGTTGTGTTTTTTACCTTTGTTTGAAGTATTCCATAGATTATTTTATAGACTGTGTTGCACCTCTACTGCCTTTAGGACAGTCTGTAGAGATTAGGACCGCAGTAGAGAAAATAACCTCAGTCTACTAGAACTATCTTTGGAGAAAGTCATATTCAATAATAAAGGTAATCAGTTTCAGTGGCAAAAATCCTCCCCACCCCCTTCCCAAAAAAAAAAAAAAACGAATTCTCGCATTCCTTATTTTTACATAACACCAACGATATGATATTTCGGTATAAAAAATATAGTTACAGGCTCCTCACAGAATATTTCTTGCTTCAGCGTATGAAAATTTAAAATTTGACAATGTTAAAAAACAAAAAAAAAAACCTAAAAATGTATAAATATATATTGAGAGTTTTCTATCAAAAGTTAATATATCCATTTCTCACACTTTTTTTTTTTTTGTTTTTTTTTTTTACAAAATCCTGTGTCAAAAACTTATTCAGTTATGAATCAACATATGCAATAAAAATTTAATTAATCAACAAAAGATGTTATAATAATTTTTAAATAATAACTTTCCAAACGTGCTTATATTGACTTTTGATAAAAAAATCCTCAAATGTAAATTATTATTTGCTTCTCCAAGCCACAGATATACCAATGAAACTACAAGCTGTAGCATTCTTCAAACTTGAATTTTAATTCATCAAAAACTGTCCTGAATCTCAAAAGGCGATTTAAATAAAATTGAAAAAAATTTATTGATTATGGCTTCTTAACAAAGAGGAAAATATTGAGGTAAAATAATCGATGTTCAAGGAAGGTAAACAGGCATTAATGTGTGAAACGATTGTTCGAAAAGCAAATAGACTTTCTCTGACAACACAATTCTCGTGCATATATTATCCAAGTGCAAGCGTCATGTGCACTCAAACCGCTTTCTTATGCAAGAGTTTCTACACCTTTATGAGAACTTTTGGTTTCACCGTTTTCCGTGGGTGCAAGATGTAGAGCAATGCAAGAATGACCATTTTAGGCAGACATAGCGATAGGATAGAAAGTTATCAATTAAACTAAGTTGGAAATGGAATACTCAATCGGACTGCAACATTAATGCAATATTTAGATGAGAAAGTGTCAACCGGTTTGACTGAAATTATATCAACCACATTGTAACATATATATATATTTTTGTGGTTCTTGAGGATTAGTCATTAGTCGATATGTTGGTTATCTTTAGATAACCCCTATCCTCCCCCGTATATCAGAAATGAGCAGGCAGTGATTTTAATAAACAAACAAAAAATCACCTCCTTGTACAACCTTTGTTCAAGAAACAGTAATTCCTTACAAGGCACCTGACGCTTCATGGGTTGTATGATAAATAACGCAAGTATTGTTTTTTTTTATTAATGGTAAATATTTTCATTTTATTCAAGAAGAATAAATAAGTATGTAAGTAATAATAAGTATGTTACGTTAAAATACTTCCTCATCCACTGTTATCTCTATGCCTTTTAAGCAGAATCTTTTTAACTTTATTTATTTAATGTGATTTACAACTGTACAAATAATAAATACAATAAGTAAATATGTTGTATGTTTCATTTACACTTGAAAATCTTGGGAAGGAATCACACATTGCTGGTACTTCAAGCATTAATTTAAGGTCCCGTGGCCATCATTTTTTGAGACGCCTCAGAGGATAATCAGGGATTGTTAAGGATCAAAGATTAAGAATTAATGTGTTAGGATGGGTAAAAAGTTTGGAATGAAAAGACGCATATCTGTTTTGGGGCAAATCTGTAAGAATGGGATGTTAAAGTCTTTGTGGATGAGTTTATTTGTAACGTAATAAGGAGCATCAAGGATTTTACGTAGGATTATGGGTTGTAAGGATTGGAGCTCTACCCAGAGCTCAATTCCATATGTCCAAATTGGTCTGATTATCGTAGTGTATACTAATTTTTTGTAGATAATGGGAAGTTTAGAGCGTTCGTCAAGTAAGTGTTGTAGCAATCGGAATCTACGAGCAGTTTCTTGTCGTTTAAGTCTTGTGTATGGATTCCAAGTAAATCTCTTCTCAAGATGGAGTCCTGAGTATCGAATCTGTTCAACAGGCGTTAGTGGAGTATTTAGAAAGGATACTGTAGGACAGGAGGGTAGAGGTTTACGACGGAGAGTAAAGGTGATTTGATGGGATTTGTCAAGATTTATTTCGATTCTCGAGTTTTGACACCATTCTTCAATTGATGTTATGTGTGTCTATAGTGTTTGTGATGCATTTGATGGGTCGTTTTTTACAGACAGTATACATGTGTGCGTATACAACGACTGTGTTAGGGTGGGTTGGGATGTTAGATATATAAACCGTATAAAGAATGGAACCTAAGATACTACCTTGAGGAACACCTGCGGACTGAGAAAAGAGAAATGAGTAGGCTAGCTTATGGTTTACTTTAAAGGATCTATCAAAGAGGTAGGAGCGGATTATAAGGAAATATATAGGGGGTAGGAATTGACGAAGTTTATAGAGGAGACCTGGATGCCAGACTATACCAATATAAAAGTTAAGCAGAGTTTATAAAAAGCGCACAACGCAGTCTGTAAAAATAAACAACGAGGTATATCATAAATTTGTAATTATTTTACTAGCTACATAAATTTGAAAACTAGTTATTGGATTGTATTAAAACAAAAAGTGTTGTGATTAAAACGTAGAACAGGGGCGCCCAAGCGTGTAGGGCACGTTCCAGCTATAGAATTGGCACATGGCCGTCCCGTCTAGTTTTTAGTATTATTTTTTTAGTATAAATTTCTCAATCTAGACTAATAATAGTGATTTGGACTCGGCATGATAAAGGGGATAAAATTATTGTACCGACGACAGAAATAAGTGGAATGACGCTAGGAATGATTAGTAGACCAGTCGTATGGCGAGCAGGGCCCTGTTTCATAATAATGCTATTAGCCTTGTATATTTAACTTAATACAATTACACTGACTTGTACAATAGTAACTTGTACTTTAGTACTTTTAAACTTCTTTAGTATCACTAATAGTCCTCCCTATTATGAAAAAATAAGTATTAGTGTAATTAACACGTTGTTTCGATACTTGTATTTTGAACAAGCTTTCATTATGAAACAGGGCCCTGGAAGTTATTTTCAGGAAAATTTCTAGAACTCAAAAATTTTGCATTCGATATTCTTGTGCGTGAACAGCCTCCCTCTATTATAGTTAACACGATGGTATGAGAATAAAATGTATAAGAAGTTTCAGTGAAATTACAATAAAGGCAATTTTTCTTTAAATTTAATTTTCAACATCTCGTCGAATTAATAGATCATTAATGATACAGGTATTTTGTTCTTTAAAAAATAATTTAACGAATTTCAATGATAATCAGATATTTTTTGGAGAAATAATTAAACAGCTACTCAAAGAGATGAATGAGCCACCCTACGAAAGCTTTTCAGTTGAGGTTTGGTTTGAAGTTGCATATATTAAACTTGGATTTAAAGGGCAACAGTGCTCTGTTTCCCATAATAACCACCGAAAGCGCTTGTGGTTGACCAACTTTTATACAATATCCTTTATTTTCTTAAGTGTTGGAGCTGCAAACTATTATGTGTGAAAATAAAATATTCAGAAAAGGAGCCATTATCGGTCCTTGCGGTATCAAAATCGAATAAATATCCTGGACCTGCCAGAAAAATAAAATAAGTTGATTACGAAGGATTGAGTAAAAACTCTCTCTTGTTTTTTTAATCATTTATTTAGTGTTATTTACAACTGTATAACATATATACAAGTAAATTTGCTGTAGGTGAGATAGCGACATGATACAAACATGTGGAGAATCTACCCATTGATAGAACTCCAATAACATTTCTAGAGGAGAAGATCTTGAGGCCATCTTCTTTTCAGACGCATAGGAGGATTATTAGGTAATGAAGGAGAAGCCTGGTTAGAAACAAGTGGATTTGGGTGGTTGGGAAGTTTTCCATGGAAGGAGTGGTCTCTGGTTCTGGCCAAATCGGCAACATATGGGACATTGAGGTCATGATGGATGACTTAATTTGTGACAAAGTAAGGGGCATTAAGGATTTTACGAAGGATTTTGGACTGTAAGGACTGGATTCGGGAGGAATTTGATGGTTTAGTGGAGCCCCAAAGCTCAACTCCGTATGTCCAAATAGGCCTTATAATAGTCATGTAGATCAGTCTTTAGTAATGGATTGGCAATTTAGACCGTTTGTCTAGTAAATGTTGTAATAGTCGAAATCGACGAGCATTGTAATCTTTTCAGTATTGTATGAGGATTCCATGTCCGTCGTTTGTCGAGATGTAATCCTAAGTATAGTATTACAGGATAGGCACCATTCATTGTTCACTGACAATAGACATGTATCATCGGCATAGTAAAAACCTGAAGTATCTTTTTAATTTGGGGGGAAAGGAAGAAGATGTTTACATTCATAAGCTACTGAAATATAATTAATAAAATGTTTGAGACTCAATTCTTAAGTAGTAAATTTCTCTTTTCTGTACAGATAAAGTGTAATCACTCGTCAAATTTCATAATTAAGTTTTACTAGAGTGCCGTCTTTGAATTCGGCCGTCAATGTGGAAGTTGCCATTTTTTTTTTTAAATCAAGTCAGAATCTTAAGCATATTTCACCCCATTTCTACTTAATTAAACCTTTTAAGAACAGTATTGTAATTAATTTCTCTTTTATTTTCATTTTATTGCTTGGTTCTTCCTCAACGACACTATATTACCACTTCATCGAACTTTAGACACCGTCTTATTCAGTTTTTAATGTAGTATATTAAAAGGAATCTTTATTAGTTACTGGTATCAAAAATATTTTAAAAATGCATGCTTTTATAAAATTTGTTAAAATAGTGACATTTTGAATATAGTATAGCAACAATCTTCTTAGTCATTCCAGTACAGCTTACATTTTAATAAGAACCTGCTTTCTGTTCAATGGTCCGCGTCTTGGTCTAGAGGCAATTCTTATCTTTAACAACTTCATGCTCCGCTGATTTTTCATTGAAAAAATAATGGCAACGAGATTGCGTCTATAAAAAGATATCCTGTTTACTGGTCGTGTAAGATTTTTGGTCAAGGTTATTAATATTTTAGTACCTCTACCGCAAAAAGGATTATAGTAGCTTTTTTTATTTAAAAAAATCTGAATACAGGAGTTCATTACACTTTCGTTTTTCAAAAAGATTTCTTGACTGGTAGGCATGATATTATACCTTGTTTTTCCGGGGCTCCAACGATTTGGAAAATTTAATTTATTTTCGCGAGCAAAAATGTCGTAAACGGTCCATTGATCTTGAACACTACTTGATATATTTCAATTTATTTTTTATATATCCCTACCTATTTACCAGAGTTGTTTAATAATTTCTTACAGCATACCTTTACAGCCATGATTTTTGGATTTCATTCAATTCTATTCCTGTAATTTCCTCAATCAGTTGTTCATACCTAGTTAGTGCGGGTGCTACATACAATCTGTTCTAGGTTCATTCCATTCCTTTTTCCCCTGCTTTTGTAAGTTTTTTTTTTTTAAGTTTCTACATAAACCGCTGCATAAGATTGCAGTACGAGTCAACATCTAATAAATAGCGTTATTACGAATTCTTACCGTTATAGGCAAAGATAAGTTCGTATATTAGGATTTTTTTATTTTTGATAATATTAAAAAAATTGTAAATTCGCCATCCAAGTTTGCACCAGGTTTTGCTCTCTTGGACAGTGGCATAACGATTGTATAGGTCTATAGTCTTGTATTAAAGAACTTTTTTCTTTAAGAAAAGAAAAGAAATTTTCGTTTTCCTCATTTTACATATTTGTAACGTGACAGAAGAAGATTTTTATGTGATGTTTATGTTAATAAATAGTATACCAGTAATATAAAAGTTTTTTGCCTTGAATACCTTTCGTGGCGAACCAGAAATAAAATAAATAAGAACATCATGAAGACACTAAAACCCTTTCTAACATTTGTTTATTTTTATATGTGTTATTTTTATTTTGTTAACGATAATAATGATTATAATAATTTATTTATTTGTTTATGGAGCAACCCTTGTACAAATAGACTTGTAAAATACTTAATTAAAAATATCACAAATTATATTTTTAACGATCGACGATAAATATTTTAAATTTCTGTTACACCACTTAACCATAAGCCATCATAATACCTAAAGTGAAAATAAAATATTTTTACGAATACAGTAAATATATAATTATAACAGTTTTAATAATAACAGTGATAGGAATAACGGTTGTTAGTATGATTTTGGCTTTGGTTGAGATCATTTTGAAAGGCGAAAATTCTATTAATAAATTATGTTTCTCAGTTATCTGCTCAAATTAAACATTTATCGTAGTTTTGAATCCTTTTTTATTGCTTTGCGACGATTTCATTCGTTACTCGAATAATAAACGGATTACTGTAGCAAAATATCGTGACGTTTACGTCGCATTTGGTAGTAGTAGAGCTAGTAAGTAGGAAGATGCCAGTAGTTTTTAAATGTTTTATGTAATAAACGATTTTAAAAGAGACAATCGGAAAAACATTTTATCTTTTGATAAACATTTCGCGTGATATAACTGCAGTTTTCAAATATTTATTTTCAAACAACAATGCTGATAACTAGTTCTTAGGAATGAAACCAAAAAAGGTAACCAAGCCAGTTTACAGGTGTTTCCAAACATCTTCAGTTGTTAAAGAGCGATTTCCAGGCGTGAGTTTACTTTTAATATAATATTAACATGTACACTTGTAAGAACTAATGAACTATTAGTTCATTAGTAACCCAGAAGCCGATTTTTTTTTGAAGCCGTATTTCACCATTGTAGTTGAACCGACTTTTAATTATATCAACTTCATGACCGTTGTCATTTTTTAAGTACTGCGACCAATAAGTCAGTATGTGAATGGTGAAAATTAGTTGTGAAAAACATACGTAAAATAACACATATAATAGCTAAAATTGTCATGGATATAATATTTATGTATTTATGAACAATTAATAATTAAACATTAAATCCATGGCAATTTAAATATACATTTATAGCGACTAATTTTATCCCAGCTCTAGTGAGCGATATCTGCACTTTTACATGATTGGAAGATCAATATAAAACGGGTTTCCATGGAAACCAGCACACAATGTTTACAAAATACATGTGGATCCCATGTACAAATCTTTGCTAACACGTTACAATTTAGATTATTTTAGTTTTTTCATGTAGAGAATCTCATTATATTTTAATCATATTAGAAATATTTTTTATAAACCACTTCTAGTCCAATTTTTCTTTATAAACCCAGCTTTCGCACACTTACATAGCAGAAAAGGGACACCCATTAATAATTTCAACTTTATAAACATATTCATTTAATAGTTACAGTGATCAAGAAGTCAGTGAGTGAGATTACAGACACTTATAGTCCAGTTTTATAATATATTCAAAGCCAATGTTACATCCCTATTACTGGAGTAAATGTAATTGTCATGAAAAGATATAATAACTCCTTTTAGTTAGTCTTTTTTAGATTGTTGAAGTGAGATGTTCAGTATCTCAGTCTGCAATTATGTGATGTAGAACCAGGCTTATGGTATTTTAATAAGTGAGATAATGCAGTAGTTTTCATATTGCAACGGTACTTCATTATATTGTAAAAGCAATAGATTAAATTAGTCAAATCTTATAGGCAACTAAAATCAAGTAGTGTACTCAAGTTGTATTTATCTTTTAATATTCTGGACCTAGTTTCTAATCTTGCATCCTCTTCCATTCCTGACAATCCTCCGAGGCGCCTGAAAAGAAGATGGCCACGAGACCAGCTAATGTAAAATGTCATTAGAGTGCTACCAATGGGTAGTTTCTCTACACGCCTGTAACACTCCAATTTAACTTAGATCAGATTTACTAAATGTATTATAATGTACAGTTGTAAATTCCAATAAAGATAATAAAATAAAAAAAACTTGCATTTAGATAAAAGTAATAGTAATAAATAAAAAAATATATATAAAGTAAATAGCAATAAATAAATATAAAAAAAAAAAAAATATTCTGGACATACGGAGACGAGTTTTGGGGCTCCACTAAACCTTCGAATTCCTCTCGTATCCAATCCCAAATGCTCCTACTTTGTCACAAATAAAATCATCCACAAAGACCTTAATGTTCCATTTGTAACCGATCTAAAATGAATCAGATATCAATCCTTCCATTATTAACTCCCTAACCACTCAAACCCACTAGTTTCTACCATTAGAACCATAACCGTTCTGTTTTTAAGTTGTAAATGTAAGTGAAGGAAGGAAGGAGTTTTGTAAAAAAGTTTTAAATCTAAGATATAAATTTTTTAGAAAAAATTATATGGGACAAGGGCAATTAGCCTGCAATTTTAAGATTTAAAAAAGAAATTACATCAATATTGAAGGTGGTATCCTTGAGAATGCCCTGAGGGCCGAAACGTTGGAGAAATTTTAAAGAATAAAAGTTGAGAGGAAGAAAGAATCAAAATTGTTTTAAATTAAGGATAAACTAAACCACTCTAAAACAAGCATATATAAAATAATTAATCTTAAATTTATAAAAAAAATTTTTTACGACATTTTCAAGTTTCTTTATACTTTAAAGATATTTTTTAGAAGTATCTAAAATATTTTTTGCAGCATTATTGAGAAGCAAATTTTGAAGAAATTAATGGGTGCGGATAAGTTCAGAGTTTGACTAAAATTAATTTTTTTTTTTAAATTGCGGTTCAATGTCCTTATGTTTTCCAATTCAGGACAGAAAAGGCGGGTTATCTCATAGGTTACCAACCTATTCTAGCAAGAATGGGAAACTTTTATTCCGAAGGCCCGCCCCTAAATTAAAGTCAACCGGATCCGAAGCGGCACTCTTCTGACATCAGGATGCTAAGATTGTGGCTCAACACGCTCGGCTATCCACGGCCTTATTTTTCTTAATGTAATAAATCAGGTAAGAGTATACGAAAGGTCAAAGGAACAATTTATATAGAGATATAAGACCATTTTACTAAAAATTGAGATTGTGAGGACTAGTTTTAGGAGAGAATGGATAGTTTAATAGTAAATGAAGTCGTAATATTTTTTTTTTTATTTAGGCCAAACCATAATTAAACAAAGGATTTTATTTTTCGTTGTTTTTATTATATTTTAGGGCGTGCGGTAAAATTAGCAAAAGCCATAAAATGACAGAAATTTCCCGTATTCGAAGTAATATATTTTTTAATGCGAAACTCTGTAAACCATTCTTATCACTGATCGCTGATTGACCGTGTATAATATTAATAAATGGAATGTGGTTCGGGAGCGGTAAAAAAAAAAAAAACTCAAATAGTTACAACTATTTTAATGAGCCAACGTTTCGCCCCACATTGCAGGGCTTCGTCAGGGCTAATAAAGATACAAACACTTAACAAAAGTAGATGGAAAATTACAAGGGTATACAATGAAATTTTCATTGTTGGCTCATTCTTATTTATATTTGTATACTAGGATTTAAGGATTTATCGGCAAAAAGCGGATAATGGTGAAAAAAAAGAGGAATGGAGTGAAACCCCTTGTATGACACCTACAAGAGATAGAAAGTGCCACCCACCTGCCATGGATCAAGTCCATGGTTGTCAGGTGTTAGCACTTCGCATTTTACAGCTTGTATGGTCCGAGCATTTATGTTTCAGTTCCGGCTAATAAAACAAGTCAATAATAAAATTTCCACGCTCATTAATATTAAAAAAGAGCTCAAGTCAAACATTTATATAAACCCATTATACGTATATAAAAACAGTTTCAATTTTTACACTTCGCTGACCCGTAAGTTCCATTCAAAGCATTAAATAAATTTCAATGTTGCATTAAAATACTAATAACTACATCATGAAATCAAAACATTAAAACAACTTAAAAGGAATATTTTATTAAATATGGTTCTTTCTTCTATGAAAATTCTTCACTCAGTTGAATTTTTAAGAAAATAAAAACGAGGTACCAACATAGACTACATCCATAGTGGATAAATGATATAACATGCATCAGCATGTAATATTTTATAATAAATACTACTATTGTTTTTATTATAGCTCTTACTTCTCCTTAGAGGACCTACTCAGAATTGAAATATCAAAATTCATTTCTCAGCAATGTTTCGCGTTTGTACGATTTTTTTTATAAGTTGTATCAAATATACATTTCTGGGAATATGTCGTATTGTCTTATAACGGTTTGGTAAACTACAGAAAATAAAAACCAATAGAGAAAGATAAATGAAGTCAAAAGTTAATTAGTTAATATTAGCACATTACACCTTGTTATTAATAACCCTGCCGAAATTAAGCAGCAAACTTATTAAAAATATGTTAAAACTTTCTTCCGAAAATGTAATCATCAAATTAAAATATAGAAATTTTCCTCTAATGACTTCTTAACATTAATTTAAACAGAGATATAATCAATTAATAAAGAAGAGAGATTGGATGTTGGTTTTTTTTTTAATAATTTGAAAGAACCAGTTTTATACATGTATAAATTTCGACCTCCTTACGTTCTCATTAAAAAGAATGTGTAAAAAAAAGTAGAACAACCATTCAAAATCTTAAGCAAAAGATTTCTAAAATTGTATACTGAAAAAAAAACGTTCAGAAATACTTCTAAGTGTTTACCTTTGTATTTTTATTTTTAGATATCGTTAATATATAATTAAAATGTCTACTGCTTTTCTTACATCAGCTTTTGAATCAGTAATTAAAAAATATCAGTAAATCACAATGTAACAAATAATTGAAAACTACTAAAAGTGGGACTTAGCCGCTGGTGTTCCTCAAGGTAATATCCTCGGTCCTCACAACATCTATAGAGCTAACATCCTAACCAATCCTAACACTATCCTCACCACTTATGGCGATGACACATGTGTGCCCGCAGTTAATAATAACCTTTTAATTCCATCCCAAACTCTCCAATCCCATATCGCAGAATGGTGTCGTAATTGGAGGGATAAAATAAATGCCAACAAATCATATCAAATCACCTTTACCCTTCGTCATAAACCTACCGACTGCCCTACAGTCTCTTTTAACAATGTTGATCTTACCCCTGTCGAACAGATCCGCTACCTTGGACTACATCTAGACAAACGACTAGCCTGGAATCCTCACACAAGACTGAAAAGACAGAAAACTGCACGTCAATTTCGAATATTACAGCACTTACTGAACGAACGGTCTAAACTTCCAATTCATTACAAAAGACTGATCTACATGACTATAATAAGGCCAATCTGGACATACGGAGTTGAGCTTTGGGGCTCCACTAAACCTTAAAATTCCTCACGTATCCAATCCTTACAATCCAAAATCCTTCGTAAAATCCTCAATGCCCCTTACTTTGTCACAAATAAAATCATACATCAAGACATTAATGTTCCATATGTAACCAATCTAGCCCAAACCAGCTGTCACTCCTTCCATTATCAACTCCCTAACCGCCCAAACCCACTAATTTCTAACCTTACTTCCTCTTCCATTCCCGACAATCCTCCGAGGCGCCTGAAAAGAAGATGGCCACGAGACCTGCTAATGAAAAACTTCATTAGAGTGCTACCAACGGGTAGTTTCTCTACACGCCTGTATCACTCCATAATAATATACATCAAATTTACTAAATGTATAATTATGTACAGTTTTAAATTCCAATAAAGATAATAAAATAAAAAAAAACTTGAATTTAGATATGATTCTTTTATTTCCAATCATGAAAAACAATTTAGTCATAACAATCTTGATTCCAACACCTCCGTTCAACCTTTTATTTCTGAGGATAAATTTTGAGTGAATTGTAAAGTTTGATGTATTTATTATGCTAGTTGTGAGTAAGTACTCAAAAATACTATGACCTGTAAGTCTCTCAAAGAAGATTTTTTGTTCTTAAAACTACGGACCTACAATAAATGTATCTAACTTCAAAATTCGTTGGAAACATTGCTTTACAAAAAAAAAAAATGTCATTAGGAGGTTTTTGGAATTAATGCTACAAGATATGAAAAATGAATATCATGTACATGTCAGAATTTTAAAATATTCGAGTTCAATGCCCATACCATCAATCGCTCTTTACATACAAGCTTCCAGTGACGCTAATCCAAACCCATGTCTACCAAATCAGTCTTGACGCAATCCTCCCACCTACACTTCGATCTAGTGCTCGGACGTCGGTTGGATATTAATTAATATTTTGGGATCCGTAGGTTAACAAGCCTTACAAGCCCATCTTATTCCCCATAGTATTATAACCTGAATTATATCCACATTAGTTAGATAATTTTCAGAATGATAATCATCAGTAGTTATGATTTTTTAAATATTCAAAGATGTAAATAATCGCTCAGTTCTTTGATAATAATTTCTCCTTCATTTCATAATAATAATAACAATATATAATTATTTTCTCGAACTAAGGCTTTTATGGATGTAAATGAATATTACACAAATCTTAGGAAAATATATTAGAAATTGTTTCAATATGGAACATAAGTGTATCAACTTTAATCTATTACAATTACTGTTTATATTTAACAAATGTTTTTTTTTATTTCCAGATAACGATGACCCATGACGCCTGAAATGGCGGAGGACGTGGAGAATATCCAGAGGAACCGAGACAGATCTCGACTACTGTTTGGAGTACAATTAGAGGTAATAAATATATTTATTTTTTCTTTTAATTATTTAAAAATTAATCTCAAAAAACTGCTATCTGCTATGTGTTGTTATGTGCAATTTAAAAGTAACATTAATTAAAATCCATAGATCTCCAAGGAAAATATTTTTTAATTAACACTTTGCGCTTTATGAACAGTCATTTATTAAAAATAATATTGTCTAAATGGCTTATGAAAAGAAGGGATAATTATTTCTTCTCCAAATTACGAAGAGAGGTGGGGTACTAGGCAGGAGTGTGGACGTACGGCAAAGTTCGCTTTGTGGAATTCTTTTTTCCTTTACTCGATGGCACATAGTGCTTTCGGTGTCAGGACATTGCATTTACAGTGGACATTAGATGAACTAATGGGTTTCATCGCAAATAAAACTTTGAGCCCACCTGCCTCTAAGTCAGTGAGAAAATAATTCTCACTTCTATCCCATTTAGACCTATGAATTGTTAATGAATAAATGATTTCTCTTAGAAATATTTGTTTTCAGTATATTTAGCTTTTGAATAGCATATTCCCTTTCTGGACAGCATATATAAGGTAATGTGGAGTAAGGATGTTTTCTGAGTAAGTGCATAATAGTCTCGTTCAATCCAAATCCTAAACTAGTATGAGTATGGAGTATGGATTCTGCGCACTAAAGTCCACTAAGTCAGTACAGTTCGCTAAGGTGAACTATAACAAGTATTAAATATATCAATTGCAAACTGTTTCTTTAGTTGGGATCTTTTGTACAGCTTTATCGGTGTTTGAATAATTCTAGGATTGATTTTTATTTTTGTAGTGAGTCAAACTTTCAGAAATTTTTCTTCAAAATACTTTGTATATTGTATTTCTTCTTGATTGTTTCCCATTTTTTAATCGCCTGTTCACAATTCTCCTCCTTCTCCCTTAAAAAAAAAATATAACAGTAGAAGTAAGTGCAGATCCCTGTTATTGGACAAGTGCATTCTGGGTAAACTTCCCCCTTCTATTATGTTCACTAGGGCAACTTCTGAGTAGCGCATTGATTTAAAACACACATACATATAAATAGATTTATAAATATTGTAAAAATATATTATTTTTTAACTTTAATAAAAATATCTTTAGTCATTTAATGTTGGACTTCATAAAATCTTGTGCGCATTTACTCCATATAGCCTTATCTGCACTAACATTAAAAAACAAATATATCAATAAAAAAAAAGTACGGAGTCAACGCTCTAGATCTGCCAAATTAAAAGACAAAAAAAATTAAAATCCAGTCAAGGTCTGTGACCCACGCCCACACACAGCCATTGCCCCAACTGCTACAAGCTGCTTAAATTAATGATAATTTCCAAGTAATTATATGAAGGAAGATTTTTGTAAATGTAGATAAAGGTAACCTACATCGTTTCATTTGCTTGAAAAAAAAAAATTAAATCGACGTACGTTATTATAATTAAATATCCGCTCTAAACTTTGGTTTTCTGTATATACTAATGTATAATCTCATTGTACCGTAAAATGAGACTACTTTTTGACTACCTGTAGCGAGGGTCGAATGTAGAAAGTAAAGCCAGGATACTGTACTTACTTTAAAATACGCCCAGTTTAAAATAAAATCAAAACTTTTTTTCAGATGTGTCTATTACTATTAAAGCAAATCAGCAATATGTTATTTTTTTTATTTTTTTTATCATTTGTGATTATTTTTTTATTTATCCTCGATTTTCATAAGTGATAGATGAGAGACTGAGCTAGAGCTGAAGGAAAATCCTAACGGACCACATATCGACATAAATGAAAAAGCGGTAGGTAGTAAAGAATTACGAACATGATCTTCATCATCAACTGACTTGTAACTTTGGTGCCAAATCTAAAAAAAAAAAAGACCACGTAGTTTCAGAGAAAAACCGCAGATGGCAAACATACAGATTTGTTTTATTCGATTTTTAGATTATATTCATCTTATATAATCTACAACATAAAACTTCAAAATTTGAGGGAGTGTTATTTCTTTAAATAATAATTTTACCCATTTTGACTGAATTTAAGTAATTAAAAAAAATATTACGATTGCCGGTGTTAGTAGAAGTTGGCATCTAAATTATTTTCAGAGACAGTAAGACACAGTAACAATGATAAATGAACATTTATTAACTAACGGAAAATATATCACTAATATGTTAAAATTAATCTGTTTTTTTTCTTTTTTGTTTCCAATCCCATCCCTACTGGAGTCAAAAATTAAATTGTAGTTATGATATTTAACATGGGAAATAGCATGTATAAAAAATATATGGTTCCCTTTTCGTTCCAAATTATCATCAAATAGTCAAAACCTAAAACTCTTTATAGAAACAACCAAATTGGCTTCATAATTAGAAGTATTTTATTTATCAATGTGTTTAGTTGGTTATAAGTCTCTAAATCAAATACAAGCATGTATTTAGAAGATATTATAAATTAATATCTTTTAAATAGCTATATTTAAGATATAAACAAAAGCTAAGTTATAGGTGAATACCCTTTCTATTTGTTTCAGTGTCTATTTTGAGTAGATATTTTTTTTTTAATTTGTTATTTGCAATTCAAATTTATAAGAATTTACCGTTAGTAACTGTTCTGGTACTAGACAATGCAATTAAGAGAAGAAATTATTATTTACATCCTTGACTCTTCTTTCTGGATTCAGCTCTGCCAAGTGTGGCTAAACATTGGTTACTAATAAATAGGTTTTTGTTTACTGTAGAACTTTTCTTAAAAGCTACCTGGACCATCTTCCTACAGGTGTTATTGTTTACATCTACCAGTTTGTTGAAAAGTATAATTTATTGTTGACAGGAAGTTAAAAAATACCCTAAATATATATTAAATCGTAAATGAATACATTTTATTTTGCAAATGTTTTATATACATGGAGTGTTCAGAATGTTTCAAAATGTCTCAAAATCAAAGGATCCCTTCCCTACATTCTATATAACCCTTTGGTTTCCATTATATAATCAATAAACGTCTCGCTCCTAGTGTTTTTCCAATTTTTTGTAGGCACCCTGGAATTCTTAGAGTGGAAGGCTTTTAAGAGTCGACTGTACCGCTGCAGCTGTATTGAATAGTTTCCTTTCAGGCCTCTCTGATTTGGGGAAACAAAAAGAAGTTTCTGGGATCTAGATCGGAGATGTAGGGTGGCTGCAGGAATGTTGCCCCGTTGAACTAGATCAAAAATTCAGCAGCGCCAGCGACTCTCGACAGATTCGATCCTTCAAATGGCGGTGCACTCCAAAGTAAAACTGGTCTGTGACAATCTGTCCGGCAACAACAAGCTCTCTGCATCAACTAAGGGAAATTCTTAAAGTTTTGGACGTGGTCGAAGAAATTTTGGCTAATTTTAACGGGGTAAACCCTCCACAGCCGCCCTATAGCCCCTACTCAGTAAGCAGGACTTTATTTTGTATCACCCAATTAAGAAATATATAATAGGAAAGCGATTCGACACAATTCCAGCATCAACTTCGAAAAAACCCTTAAAAACCTTCAGCGTGAAGGATTCCAGGAATCCTATGAATAACGGATAAAAAAGCACTAGATATAGGGTGTTGACGCCCGTGGGCCATATATAGAAGACTCAAGTTCGCTGTTCAAAAATGTTTAATACATATTTGGTTAGAAGACCAATCCAGAAACTTTATAAATATATCCTGTGCATTCATTAGTAATTTAAAAAAAAAAGGTGTGTGTATTAGTTTGCCAGAGAAGAACCAGAAGAGATTAAAAAATTCAATTCACTACAAAAAAAAAATTCATTGACCACATCTAAGATTTACTAGGTTTTATTTTAGAATTCCTAAAACTCTGGAAAGATAGGGAGAAGTTGTTTATAGTATCTCGAACACGCTGTACAGTATCGAATATATTGCCGTTTTTAAAGCTGATATATATTTAATTTTATGTATTTATTTTCAAATCGAATCCTGTACTAGCTATAGCTTCCGAAAGCATATATGAGGAGTTCCACATCAAAATATATCATAACAATTTTCATAAAATTTCTTTTTTCACGTCAAATTATACTTTTGTTTCTTATTCTATCTGTTCACTTATTTAAATAGTTTTAGATTTCGTTGTTCACTACAAAATTAATTTCTTTTGAGTTTTATCTGGATCAAAAAGTTTTTCTCTGAAAGAAATAGGAATGGACAAACAACATTTCGATCTGAACAACCTATGAGCATCACGGAAGTTTAAAAATTTGAAATTTATTATTAAAATACTCAACAACAGAATATTTCAATTTCTACCCAATGTGTCAATATGTACCACCTCTGAATTTTTTTTTATAAGAGCATCTAATCTAAATAAGCATAATTTTTATTGAAAATGATGATTTCCAACACCTGTTTAACCGAGAAAAATCATTATTTTGAGATAAGTCATTTTTTGGGTAAAATATTATTTTGTCAACAAAAAAAAAACAACTTACTTTTCAGATGTGGATGTATTAACACATGATGGAATACACCTCAGTTGTTCATTAAATGTATACATAGTACTGGTTTTATTTTTCTTTATTCTCCGTTCATACAAAAACGTTCAAGCATATTTTTAAATATTTTACGTATGAGTGAATGAGAAGCGACAATTCTGATATTAAGAGGTTTTTCTTACCTACCGGTAAACTTCAAAAATGATAAGTTTTAATAATAATTTTCAATAATTATTGATAATATAACACTTGTTTCTATACAAGGCGTTAATTTCGTTCAGGCACATTTATATAGGAAAAGAACTTTTTCCAATGTTTATTTATATTTCTCGCCACTCATATTTACCATATTTATTATTTTTAAAAATGACTTTTCAACTTCAGTAAGTACTACTGAAAGGGAAATGCCGCAATTAGAAATGGCTAGTTAGGGGACTGCAATGACACGATGAACTGTCAGATGTGACAGCAGTCCTCTCACAGCGACAACAAACCCTGAGACGTAGTGATGCGGCAACTCCTCACTACGGGCTTTGACCCAGTCTAACAGAAAGCTATCATCGTGGCCACTTTCAGTTTAGAAAGTCGCTTGACTCTTGACCCGACCATTGGCTGCCTCTGTGTTGATTGAAAGGGGGTTCGAAGAGAATGTGATTCTTGGCTCGTTATTTTTCTAGTCTTCGGCCTTGGTTGAAAATTTGCATATGGTCTAGACTTCTTTATGAGGCGGTCATTTAATGAATAATATTTTCATTTATAAAGAAACTTGATTTATTATATTTCAAAAAACTATTAATAATTTTGTATTTCTGTTTTGTAATACTTATCCCCTAAATTTTTACCCAACATATGACTTTTTTTCCTTATTAACATTTATCTTTTTCTGAAAAAGTATAATCCAGAAATTAGTCTTTTCCTGTAGATTCTTATTTCTATTGAGTTAGTACAACATTACTAAAAAGATGTTTGTCCCCCAGGAAATCGTAAAATTAGTAGGGCTCTAATGAAGTAGTAACCACAATCAATGGTATACTTCAAATAAAAAAAAACAACTTTTTTTTGCCAGATATGCCATGACTTTAGCAAAGCAGTTATAAGGCGGTCTAAAGATAAATTTACATAAAAAAATTCAAAGAAACGGTTGAAAAAATTATTACAGTTATGACAAATCAATTTTATATGTTCTCTTTGTCAACCCCCTCCCCAAATTAATAATCTCCAAATTAACATACACTTCTACAGTATCATATTTAAAATAGATTTTAAAAAAGCTAAATAATAATATTTTAAAAATAATTGAAACTAAAAGTTACATCCAAATACAGTCATTGCAATACTGACAATGAACAAAGTTTCTTCACAAGGTATGGCCATTTGATAACAGCAAACATACTTATATAATTTGTTGCCATGAATCATAAAAAATAAAAGAAAATAATTTACATTTTTTCTTATGAGATCCCGGTAAGATATCAACATAAAAGCACAAAAAATGTCATATTTTATCTAGATACTAATAATCTAAGAGCTAAAAAGTTTTTCGAAAGCTGAATTTAAACGGGCTAGTTTTTTTAACCTCTCTCTTTCACTATTTCGGTATGCACACAGGCCATCTGGCTGGTTGGAAAGGTTTCAGTCCTAGAAGAAACATACTACTTCGTTAATTTTTCATAATCTGAAAACCAGTTTCCCTTGAAAAAAAAATTATGAATACTTTTTCAAGTAAGGTTAATCTGAGCCCAATTATGCTGTACATTTTTACGTGTCAAGATACATTTAAAAAATCTAAAAAACGATAAACTTTTTTCTTTATTTTTGGCAAATAGCAGGAAATCTGGTGTTTCAACAAAGAAAATTATCATAAATAACTTCAAGAACAATTTCAGTTTCAGTGGTAATAGATGACTTTAAGTCAAATGGATCAAATGGAGTAATATTTAAACTGTTTCAAAATAAGTAGCTTTGTAGCAGGCAAGGTAGTGAAAATATTGATTAAAAATTATTTTAGTTTGTATATTTTGTTTTGCTTTCAACATTTTCGTCAATATTTCGCATAATTCTTTATAGCCAAAAATGTTGAAATTATTTGCACCTCGGCAGGAACAACATTGAAATTACAAAAATTAGTTTTAACAAATTGTAATTCAGCTACCAAAACATAATAATTAATTATTCAGACAAAATTTTTGTCGTTTAATTTGTATCCAGAATGATTTAGGATGGGTAAAATATGAAAATAATAAGATGAAGAATAAAGAAAGAAATAATTACCAAAAAAGACAGAAACATGTAAAATAGCTTTATTTAATATTAAAGAGTACAGAAGAATACAGAATTTAAGTCCTCAACAGCAAAAATTGGACACAGGTTTTTATATCGACCGAAAACTTACTTTCCTGGTTCCCAACCGAAGGTCCGAGGGAATGTCTGATAACACATATTTTTTGTCGATTTATAAGAAATATTTTATAATTATCCTGATGTTGGTGTGCCAGCTAAAATATTTTAATTAGGAAATGCCCAATAAAAGTGACACATAATACATTTTTAATCGAACTTTAATTTGCAAATATTTTCCGAAGGGGCCGCTCTGTCACGATTGGAGAGTGAGGATGAACCGCACCTGGTTTAATTTTCGGCTTTGTGATCTGCAGACTTCTATACGTTCAAATCAACTGCTATCTTCCAAACATAATTCTTTCTAAGTACTAATTAAACGACCCAATTTTTGTCTTTTAAATTAACTTAAAAAAAGATCCATAGTTTCTTTTAGTGTGGGACAGATAATTTTTTGAATATATTTTGAAATTGATGAAAACTTAACGAAACTTGTATTTCTTCATAACATCTTAGACCAGCTGGATATTCTACACGCCTGTGAGAGGCCGATGGGGGGTTGACGCGTCACCTTAGCAACCTCATGCTTGGTTCGACTAACGGCCAGAGCAGGTTGAATTTTATTTCATAGTGGTGCCACCAAATGAAATGACGGCCCTTCCACTCTAGTTAAAACGTGTTGAGATAACCCTATCCCCCACTCTCCCAAGCATTTCACGAATGACCAGGTAGAAATAAAAAAAAATTGCATTCCTTTCAATGATAGCGAAAGAATATATATCTTTAAAAAATAAATGAAAGATGCGGCAAAAAAACAAAACAAAAAACTCAAATAGTGATTAAACTATGTGTATGGAGGTAATGTGTCATGAACTTGTCCACTTTTGCTCTGACTTAGAGTCTAAAAGCCCTGATGAAGCCCTGAAATGTGGGGCGAAACGTTGGCTCAATATAAGTAGCTTAATTACTATTTACCGCACCCGGACCAACTTTCTTTTATTGTTATATACGTTCGATCAGCGATCTTCCACTAAAAAGAAAATAGCCTTTATACTTTTTATTTTTTTAATAATATTGCTAACCCGTATAATAATAGTAATGCAATCAAAATCTCAAGACGCTAAAGATCGGTTTGCATTCACTCTTTACATATTCTTGAAGTTTCATTGGAAAATATTCAATAGTTTAGAAGTACGATAAGTTCTTTTCACTGTTATTGCTTCAGGGAAAAATCAGGGAGAAATAAAATAAAGTGAGAGAAAGTTTTATTCCAACAATCATTAAATTTCTTCCTTATTAGTTAGGGAAGTCGATTTTAAACTGAGAGAAAAGGTATTCCTATTCATTTCACAAAGATGGTTTATTAAAAATTATTCGTAAGAGATTAGTCCTAAACCGGAAGTAATCTCTTATTCTTTGTAATCCTGTTCTTCTCTTTTCTTCGGAAGCGTTTACATTTCCCGTCCCTGAAATGTTCAAAGGATTGGATTGAGGTCAAGGCTACAGACTGAATACTCGACTACTTTGAGAGGATTACTGGTAGTTCGTTTTTTGAGAGGCATGCCCATAGTCGACTGAAACATGATTTATATTCTTTCTTAAAAGATCGTTCAGTACTTTAAAAATAGTGTTTATTTTTTTAATGTTTTGTTCCTTTGGAACAATATTTATTTTCATAGCGTATATCGCTCATTGATATTTTCAAACATATCCATAGATTACATAATATCTAGGTTATTTGTCGAATTCAGATGATTTTTTGGTCGTCTTTCAGGTAAGTTAATTATCTTTTGAACGAACAATATTATATGCTGCAGATATATATTTTTGGAATATCAAAAAAAAAAATGCAAAATAATTAATTTTGATTCAATGTAGCTGTGCCAACAAGAGGTAACAAAGCGGCAAATGAGTTTTCATAATAGATCTAAAGAGCCAACACTCAATCTAATAGAATATTAGATAATGATTGTTCTAAGATGATAGAAAGTAACATCATTATCAATGTTGACATAATTTTAATTAGGAAATAGACCAACTTAATTAACATTGTACGAAAATTTTAATTCAATTAAAACAGTTGTCAATATATTATTGTATTAAATGGAATCAAATAACCTGAAAATGGTGGCAACGTACCCTAATTGTTAAAATCAATAAAAATGTTTTAGTAAAAAAATCTCATAGGATTTTCACCATAATACATAATTCATAAAGATTCAAATAAATATTAAAAAAAAATTGATAAATATTTTTTTAATCACTTACAATTCGATTTTTTTTTTTTCAAAAACCAGTCCCATTATATATGTACAGTGTAAAAGTAACCACAATCGAAAATTCCAGCTTCGTAGGCATTGTCATTGTAATGATTACGGTCACATATCTACGATTCTTTCAATAGATGGTTAATGCTCCGTTCTTATCAGTAGTACCATAATGCTATGAAGTACCGCGACGATGGTCGCTGAGTCATATAGTTGAGTGCTCAATTTGAGCTTCAATTGTTCAATTACCACACATCTAGATTTTCTTTTTAAATTAAATTT
The DNA here is from genome assembly GCF_000696795.3 of Halyomorpha halys. Taxonomy (NCBI): domain Eukaryota; kingdom Metazoa; phylum Arthropoda; class Insecta; order Hemiptera; family Pentatomidae; genus Halyomorpha; species Halyomorpha halys. Next base: position 569,659 of record NW_027107553.1, on the reverse strand, counting down.
TTTCTTAGAGCAACTAAGCGACCAACGCTATCAACCAGTCGTGCTATACCTGTCCCGTTAGAAGATGGCCTAATGTCTTACAGAATAAACGCCCTGCATAATATAAAAAAGTTGTTCTCAAATCGGACTGATACTTTCTGAAAACTCTCAGTTTTTATGTTGAAAACAATGTTTTAACTCTATCGATTCTGTAACAGGACTACAAGGGCTAACCGAAACTCAGAATATTGCAAGGTATGCTAACCTTGACTTTCCAGGACTTGTTTCCAGCCATATTTATAAACAAGTTTGGTTACAGTTTAAACTTTTTTTTAGATTTAATCTAACATTTTTAAAAACGTTTTACGATTCACAAAATGTATAATTAGTAAAAAATTATCATCGGTATATTTCAGTAGTTTTCCCTTAAGTACAAGCGAGGATATCTAATAAAACCCGTATAAAAGTGAGAACTTGATTCGATAATCCTGTTGTCCCATCATGTCGAAATCGAGTTTAGCATTGGATCGATCAGGCAGGCTAGACTGGTTTTGTTTAGGGCAGAGAGAAAGTGGGCGACTTTCGGTGTTGCTTTTTCTTATTCCGGTCTTCGTAGCGTTTGATTCGGAACCGTTCAACATCACGCTTTAATATCTAATGATCAATTCATTTCGAGAAAAACTTGTATGAACAGTATATTCGGAGCGTTACGATTTTTTTTTTTTTTATGATTCCTGATATATTCTAGAAAAAATAAGCTATAAATAATGTATAGCAATTAAAGGGAAATAGGTTATTTAAATATATACGAAAATTCGCCACATTTGTTACTGAAGAATTCTGTCACACAACGCATGGAGTATAACATTATACTTCAACCTCGTAATATCATTTATTGACTTACATGCCTCACACAGCCAAGAAAAAAATCATAAATGCCAAATATAAATATTTAAAATAAAATCGTTATCATTAAAGTTAAAAGCTTTTAAAACAAAGATTCTTTTGAATTTGCTTTAATATATTTAAAAAATAATACAAAATTTAAGTTAAGGTTATTCCTTCAATAAAGTAAGCAATGAAGGTTACATGACACGTAAGATTTTTCTTTCTAACGATCGGCATTTTTAAAATTATTATTTCAAGTATTCAAGTCTTTGTTATAGAATAACACGCGAAAGTATTTTTTGTACAAATAAAAATATCATTAAAACTAATATTTAGATAGTTAATAGTCATTATTGCAAAAATTAACTCAAAAACTGAACAAATATAGTAGCCATGAGCATAACAACGCTGCTTGGTTTGATTAGTGGCAAATCTTACTTTTTTTTTTTTTTTTACTGTGGTCTCCTTTTTGTACAGTTTACCTTAGTCACTTTATAACAGATGTACAGTTATTAGGATGACCCAAGTAGTGTAACGAATCCCAGTCTACGGTAATCTCTTCGGTATACGTCCATAAAAAAATAAAATAATATTTTTCTTGTCAGATTATTTCATTAATATAACATGATAATATCCGTCAAAAGTGTAAATTATTATCAAATAATAAAGAAGAAAAAACACCTGGAAATCAGTGATGCAGCTAAGTAACTGTTAGTCTAAATTCCTAAAGTTTGAAATCGTAATTTTCTTTTCAATTTGAACAACCTTTGACTTTGAATCCCTAGTTTTATTATTTACAAAATTCTCTAGTCTTTTAAGCTTCCTTGAATTTTTAATTGTAAGCATTATTTAATTTAAATATATACTCAAAATACTCGTTGCAACTTGTTTTGATGAGTAAAACCTATTCCGAAAATTTCAGAAATGTTTATCTAACCAATAGGTATTCATTCCCTCATTAGTTCTTTAATTTTCTTCAAAATTTCAATAAAAACAGTTGAACATGATGTATTTTTTTATTCTGAGTAGAATGACACCGGCCCCACGTTTCTATGTTAACCCGTTTCCAAGATATTGAATTTTTTCCGCTTTTTGGCCATTCGGTCCATGTGCGCCGTTATCTTTTCTTCCAACTTAAACTAAATTTAATATGATTCAATCAGTGATAATACAAGCAAATAAAGCATCATTAGAATAAAATTCATTATAAATCATTAGTTAATTATACATGCATGTTTAATTCAATACGGATTCAGGACTTCTAAGCTTTGAAATAAAACTGAGCTGTCAGAGGAATTGTAACCGTAGCTCAGAACGCAGAGAAATCTTCAGAGTGGTTTTTAGTCTGAATAAATATAAAAAATGTTTTGAAATGGGATTCCGGACAGGGCCCAGAGGGAAATCAATGTAAATAGCACTCCGTTTAAAAGTGAGCAGATAACCTTTGAGGTAAATAGAAACTTATTTTAGGAGAAATGAAGTTTAGAGAAAATTTAGATGGCTTTCTTTTAAGACAACCAAATATTAAACATGAAGAATCTATTATACACATGAATTGTGGAAGACAGCGTTGTAATTAAGATCTTGTTATTAAATATTATTGTTAAAAATAAATCTATTATCAAATAACATTTATTATTATTGGAGAAAATAAAACTATAAAATTATGTCTAAAAGTTAAACGAAGCTTTCCAGCAATAAATGATTATAAACGCTACAAATTATTACATTAAAGTTTATTATTTAACAATTTATATAAATAATGAATAATAATTTTGACTGAAGATTTGTCCTAATTTTCTTGGCTTTTGTGTACTGATTCCAAAAACTCTTGATATATTCCCCAATCTTCACAAATGGCAGGGAAAAACAGTTCGAAAACGATCAAAAATAAACGATCCACATATAATAAAAAAATATATTTATGAAAAAAATAATTTTTACAAATACAAGTTTAAAAAAAGGGTTTTCTCATAGAAATTTATTTTTGTATGAAGTGGGTATAATATGGTTTTAAGAAGTTTTTTCCCTCCATTATTCTGATTGTTAGTTAATAATTAATGATTACTAAATAAAGAAACAATACTAAATAAAGTTTTCATAAATATTTAACTTTCATATATATTTATCCCGTTTAGTAGAGACACCGAACAGGAGTATCGTATGAACAAATACATATATCTCTATTGCTTTTAGTCCTTAAATGTAACAGATTATAGTATTTTATAATCATTATTATCACATCATTTTTATAATTATAAAAAAAAATTAATACTAGGTATAAATACTTTCAAATAAAATATATTTGTTTAATAAAATCAGGTAGATTAAAAATATTCTCGGTTTTAAAAAATAGCTTGTTAAATAATGTGAACTAAAATGAACTATTTTCTTTTTGGAAAAAAAAAATTACCAGATTAAAACCAATATTAAGTTTAGTGTTAATTGAAATACAGTTGAGTATCTGTGAAGGAAACTTTTAGATAACTTATTCACTAAGTCGGTTTAATATAAAACTTCGGGATCAAGTACTTATTCAAATCGATTCCTGGTCCACTCTTCTGCATCTGGAGGCTTAACTTCTAGCAATATTTCTTGTGAATATTGCAGGCTCCAATCACATCTATTAAAAGTTTCCAATTCGGAGAAAGCAATTTTTTTTTTTTTGTTCGTCATTCGTCACATTTAATGCAAAATTAAGTAATGGAAACCTTATTTTTTAAAGATTCGTTAATGACTGGTATGTGACAGAAAAGGGTTTAGAGAAAGAACAGACAAACTGTATAACTAAAGGTTAAAATAGTAATTTGGTTTTGATAAAAAAAATAGTAATTATTTATTATTAACATGTAACACGAAGTATCAATACAAATATGATATTTTAATTTAATTTAAATACTATACATATTTTTTTAAAATATTAAAATATAAATATTTATTTAATTTATTTTTTATAGGTTACCAGTCTTCTCCTAGAGGCGGAACGGAGAAAACTAAGCGTGTTGCAGAGAGAGCTCCAGATTGCTTTAGAAGAAGGAGGTTCTATCAAAGCTAAAGAGCATCAGAAACAAGAACTAATCCAAGCCATCACGTGAGATTACTAATCTTTTTTTTAATTAAAAATTTCAACAGAAGTTAAGAAAAAAATGCCAAATTGTTCCTGAAAATAGTAATCAAATGTAATATATAAGATTTGGTCTAACAAATAATTCAGGGAATGTAATTAGACGACTCATTTTTAATTAGTGAAACATTATACCTAAAATTGATAGGTAGGTAACAATCTCAATAAATCATAAATCAATTTACTTATTTAACGCAAGTACGAAAATCAAAATTACGAATAATAAATATTATGAATGATAATCAAGAGAAATTAATTTAATATGGTAATATGGTACCATGTGTTAAGATAAATCGGGGTAAGTATGTTTTTGTTATAAGAGGATGACCAATTTCATAAAAACAGATTTTGTCGTCTTACAGTGTTGAGCTATAGTTGAAAACTATGAAAACGCGTTAACTTTAAATGGTAATTAAATTAGAAAAGAGAGACCCACATTGTTCTTCGTAAATATTGGATGTCATTATTGTCCTGATTTTGGGAGATGGTTATTAAAGTCATTGATCATAATTCATGAAATGATAAGCTGTTTTCTATTTTTTTTTTATATATAAGTTGCTACTGATTATTAATTTATATAGTAAGTATTCATAGTTACAATATTTTGAAATCATTATAATTTAAGCTAAGGTCCGCTTTTACTCAAAAAGGTCTGCTTTGTGGTAAGAGCGGGTAAACTAAGTGCGGAACTTATCAAGCACCCATATTTTAGTCTTAATGTAATGTTTTTCCCAAAGTAAATGCGTACAATTTGTTAATATAATAGAGAAAAAGAAACTTCCTTTAATTTCTTTAAGCTCTTGATAAAAAAATTCGGTTTTATTATTCAACACCTGTGTAACTTTATATCCTCCTTTCACCCCCTTGACTTTATTGCTGCTATAAAATTAAGAGGAAACAGGTTTCACAATCTAGCATTGAGAGTCTTTTTACTCATACTCAAGAAGAATGAAAGTCATTTATGCTCTTATCATATTACTTAGGGTGTACGCACATACGGCTACATTGGTCCTTTAAAATTTCATATTCTTAAAATTCCTTCTTAAAATAAACCAATTAATTTTTTAAAGGTTTTTCTGTAAAGTGGAAAGGTATGGCTAATTTATTGATAAGGTTTTAAATCTTAATATTAAAAATTAAATTGTCAGTAGCCTAACAAAGTTTGAATTTTTAAATTACCATAGCCTGGTGCACTTATGCACTTATCTTAATATTACTAATTCAGTTAATGATGTTACACATGTATTAAAAAGAATATATATGTCCTAACAATGAACATTTTAAACGAAACAGAATATTTTATAAATATGATATTAGTTTAAAAACGTCAAACAAGCCATAGCTTTTTCACTACTTCTATCCTTTTTTTCAAAGCCTCTTATTTTATTTTCAGAAAATTGCATTTCCTAAAAGTTATTCTTGTCGGCTATTGTCATTATTTCAAGGTTAATGATTTGTCGTACACATTACAAGCAGAAATTATAATTTCTTATGGGTAAAGGACTGTAGTGAATGAAAATTTATATTAGACCATGTTCACACGAATTCTTGGTTTCAGCCAATTTGGACTTTTTCAACAGGAATGATGTCGCACAGAATACACTTGAACTTGCATAAATGAAAGTAGAAGATGGTATTTAATAATTTTTTTATTTTTATACTGATCTCCAAATTTGGGTAACTTCGTACTAGTCTTTTTAGAAATATAAGTATGTCAAGGAGATGCATTTGCGCATAAGTTAGCGAAGGGAATTGACGGAATTGATATGGGTGCATCCAATTACAAAGGCTAAAAATTGTTTAAAATTTTATCAAAACTGACTAACGATGACTATTTAGGCATTATGACCGTACGCAAATTTAACTACAGACAGGAAGATGGCCAAATTCTTGCTTTGATGTCCTACCGAGAGGAAGCAAAATTGGGTAGTTATTAGTTGCAATATTACTGGAAGTTATGTAGAATAAATATGGTTGCACGTGTACTATGGGGTTTGATAATTCTGTGGAGCGTGATCAGCAATTGGATGGGTGACTGCTCGTTTCCTAGGTTCCTATGACGCTATTTCCTAATTCCAGGTAAGTGGGACCTTCCAGTTTATAACAAATAAGTTTTTAAAAATCGGCCATAGGAATGAACCCTACACCGTATATGTATAATAACCCTCTCATAATTGTTAGCTTTTTCATAAAAAAAAAAAAATAGAACTTCGGTGCTTGAACAATCAATCTACGGTAATGAAATATGGAATTTATTCAGCTTTTTCATGTTGGACAATTTATTCGATGTCTTTCGGTCTATCATAAATTTTAAACAGCATTTAAAAGTACATCTGACTTAGGTAAAGAACTAACAACTAAATAAATTAATTGTTAAAAAATTAGTGACAAAGATAAGAATCGTAAAACTGCTTACTTATATTTTTGGAACCCATATTTATAACATATTTAAGACAGGATATATGATTTATTATTCAAGCATATGTTCATAGGATAATACACTTATATAGCGTGTAACCTATTCCGAACACAATTGCATAAAGAGGTTACGTAAGATATTTTATAAATAAATTTCTATAATGCAATTCAAGGAGAGAAATAATGGTAATGTTTTATATCTTATTTCCTACAAATCACATGGCTTGAGCGTATCACCGAAGAAGGGAGTAAGTTTCTCAGGTTTCTATGCGCGTGTTTCAGATTGAAAATTATTGGATAAAAAAAAAAAAATAAATAAGGAAGATAGATGATACCTACAATGAATGTAGCAGGCAAACTATCATTAATTACAAAATTTAAATTTAAATACAAATTAATTTAAAGATTTTTGACCATATTGTATACCAATCCATACAAGATTATTTTTAAAAATACCTCAGTTAATTTCTTTAATTTTAGTTAGAATAGATATATGATAATTTTATATTTCATATATAACTTATAAATATATATATATAAATTATCTATTAAATGTCAAATTTTATTTTAGGAAAATACAAACTCAGTATGACCATTTGGACAAGGAATACAGGCAGCAGGCGATGGGAGTTCTTCGCTCTTCAAACACGAGGGGGTCTGGAAAGGTGTGTAGTATAAATATTACTTTACCCATTCTTTATTTACCCAACTTATTGTTCACTTCACTTATTAATTTATTCATAATTTAAAAAAAAAAATCAATAATGTAAATTTAAAATAAAATAAAAACATGTCTGTAATATTGAAAATTAGAATATTTAGAACAATATCAGTATTAGTACAGTTAACCTTACGATTTTTTTTTTTTTTTGCAACGTCAAAGAATTTATTAAAATTAATATCTAATATACAAAGTCGTAGAGACAAAATAGCATTAATAAAATGAATTTTATTAATTCAAAGTTATTAAATCGAAAGCTGTTTTCGAGTTTCTATGGTTGATACGACAATAGCCAGTTTTTACGTTCACTTCCCGGCATACATAACTCATTAAAGTGAAGATAGTGTGCAGTATACCTTTGCAGTCGAATATACATTAAATGGAATACTTAGATGTTGATATAAGTTTCAGATTTGAATGTAAGTATGTACAATCAAATGAATGCAATTAAAAAGTATTTATTTCATTCATTGTAGTAAATATATGTTAATGAGTAAAAACAAAGTCAAACATTTCAACCAGAAAAATAAAATAAATCTGCCCATCTTCATTCAATTGTTTTTAAATCGAAGCATACAAATAAATTGGAATAGAATAATGATAATGTTGGTATTAAAATTAATAAATATAAACTTCCAACTTGAAAGTTATAATACTAGTCTATATGAATAACACTAATAGAATAAACCAAGACTTCGCATAGTTCATCGTCAAGGGACGAAAATCAAAGTATTACACAAAGACTTGTGTTCTAGTGGATTTTTAAAAATAATCCTTGGATTATTGATTCATATCATTATCACCTTACTGAGTACAATGGATTAATGAGTTAGTACAAACTTTAGAAACTTAGAACATCTCAGGATATTGCTTTATTAGTTAAAATTTATTTTTTGTTCCTTTACCTCTTAAGTACACAAATATTTACAATGAAAAGAAATTAAAATATTACATATAGAAAGGTTGCATTAATATGTCCTGCATTACTTACATAGTAATATTTCAAAGTTATAAGAATTAAGCGATGTTAGGAATATCTAATATGTCCCTTGGAATTATAGAGATCTAAAATTAGAGGCAATTAGTAATTCATAGTCAAACTGTTCATCATGATTAGATTTAAAATTCAAGCTGTCGTGCCAATAGTAAGTTTAAATGCAAACTGCGTCAAGGAATTTAAAGTACTCTAATCAAGTGACGGGTATTGTAAATTACATTCCAATCTCGTTTGTTTTTGACACTGTTAACGTGGTAGAAAAAACTAGACTACGGTGAAGAGAATTATAAAGTTGATTGTTTAGACGGTTTCTTCAGATTCTTGTTGAAGAAAGTGCCTTATAAATCTGAGATCAATGCCTTATAAGAGTGGAATAGCAATATGTAGAACTTTATGTTACAATTATATCATATCTTAATAAACTCAAAAAGATTGGGGACAACGGTAAGGATAAAATCTACACCCACAATTTTTTATTATTAATTTATATAAGAATAATTATTTTTATAAAAGTTTTGCATTATTTTTAACGTATCTGTGACGCTTTGGTCCTAATTCATTAGTCATTCTCAAATTACAATCCTCACTCACCTTTTTATGCTACTGAAATAGTTTTTCATGTATAAATCGCAAAAAACTACTTGTTGTAACTTAGTATAAAAATTTTGCTGTTGTTTTGTTTCTTGTTCTATTATTATTTTTCGAGGCATTTAAGTCTGGCATTTTGAAGTCTAACAAAAATTATTATAGTGGGAACTAAGGACCCAAAAACAAGAAAAAAAATTTCCTCTCAAGGTATGTCTGCAAACGGTCTGTTTAGGAGATATTTATACCTAAAGATTTTTGTTGTTATGAATTATTTACGTTATATAAAATAAAACCTATTTGTTTGTTCTAACTACTTTATTAATTAAATGTAACATAAAGATTCATATTAAATATTAAAAGTGAAGGTATGTTCGCAAACGCTTTGTTTAGGAGATGGATTAGATAGAATACTAATATGGCCTTTTATTCCTAACTTCATGTAAACTATTGGAAACATAAGGATTAATACTATTTGGAATTCATAACGACGGAATTCGCGTCGAAACGTCACAGAGATGTTAAAAATAATGTAAAACCTTTATAAAAATAATTATTCTTATATAGTTTTATTATAAAAAAGTGGGTGTAAAGTGATCCTTACGATCTTTCTCAATCCTCTTGAGTGATATGTCTTAATTAAAGACAAATCCCACTAAAAGAACTAACAATGAAAGCAAATTATAAATTGTCTACAATATATCATATCTATTAACGATAATTTACGAAGTTATCAATAAATAAGTGCTACTACTAAATTGCAATAAAATTTTGTGAATTCATATTCCACTAATTCTCAAATTTCGTTCCTTTCGCATTTAGTACGAAACTGGCTTTATTTTTTTAAGTATCTTTTTTATTCGACGAAGAGTGAGAATGTTAATATTGAATATAACCTATATCGGAACAAATGGCAATAGTTTTTGTTAATTTATAGTAATATGAGTTGAACTGCATTTTTTCTGGTATTTCCTGTTCTGTGTACTGAATATGACTAGTCAATTTTTTGAAGACTAGAGGTTTTGTGTTCTTAATTTTCTATAAATACCTTGTTAATTAATTTATGTCTCATGGTGAGTAATTTATATTATGAACAAATGAACTTTAAATGATACCGACTTTCTGATCTTTAAAAATTTTTTTACAACCTAAAACCGATTATTAAACTACTGTTTATCTATGAATAAATAATATACCCAATAACTGCATATAATAGTGTGTTTGATCTTCAATACTTAATATTTAAGCGTAGCTAGGTAAGATATTAAATGCTCCATAGTTCGCCGTCTGGCTAAGAGATCACACCACTCTACCGCCCCAATCAATACGTCCTGTAATTCAGAACTACTCATTATTACTACTGGATACTATAGTTAATTACATTACCTTTCAAATGTTTAGTAAAATTGATAAATAATTATTAAAAATATTCAAGACTAAAAGAATATTTACATTTTCAGATAAAGATATAGGAAAAAAATCCGAGTTTAATTAACACGATTTTTCGCCACATCCAAAACTTTATTAACTAAATTTAAATTAAAAATGTTTAGTTATTTTTTGCGATTTCAGCAGTGGCCTACTAGTTCGTTCAGGAAAAGTGGAAAAACAACCCAAATTATTAATGCTTGAAAGTAGTTATAGCATAAAGGTAAAGTTATTATAATATTATTAGAACAGAAAGTTTTAAAAATAATGTTTCATTCATTGCAAATATATGATTCTAGTTTATTCTTAACAGTATGGTTTGATGCATGTATTATTTCCTTACAACCTAATTTATTTAGAGATTTTTTAATAAGAATGATAAAAAGATACATGTTCTAACTCAATAAGGTAAATAAACAGAGTAAGTTTCAGAGAGAGTTATGTTTATATTTGTAATTTGGCGGCGGAGAACAGGGGTGGTCGGGGGAGGGAGTGGAGCAGGCGTGCGCGCCGGCGGGGAGGGGTTCGATCGCCGCCAGTTTGTTTACACCGTAGCCCGCGTCGAGTCCTCACCCTGTGGTTCCCGGGAGTTGGGGGCCTGCCCCTGAGCGAAGAGCCAGGGGCTCGGGGCGGCCCAGCGAGCCGCCTGGCCATGGAGCCCGAGTGGTCCACCTTCCGGGGGGCGGCAAAAGCGGCCCAAGTCCGGGGCGGGGTACAGGTGTTGCCACCGGTCGTGCCCCCCCGGGCCGGCAAGCCCAAACCCCCCGTTCCGCCCAAAAGGGATGAGCTCACCCGCCTCACTACCGTCAAAAAGGACCCGATTCCTATTCAGCGACCGCCCTCACCGCCCCCGGTTGACGAGGTCGCTAAACCCTTGGAAGTCCTTGAACGGAAGATCCTCGAGAGGATAGAGAACAGGTACCGTGACAATGCTCAGACCGAGTCCGCTATAGATAGGAAATTGGCGGATTTCAAGGAAGAAGGTCAATTACGTAGAAATAGTGTTGAGAGGAAGAACGATGAACCTAAGACTTTTTCCGAAACTATAGAGCACTTCGAGAGGCAAGGTAGCTTTGGAAAAAGTTCCGGTAAATCTGGTAAGACATTAGTAAGATCTAATTCCGAAATAAAACCTGTAGCTAAAGTTGTAGACTATGAAAATTCAGTTAATTTCGATTGCAATGAAGTTTTATACGCCAGTATTAACCCCGAAACCAAAAGATATTCCAAAGAGATTCCTAATAGTGATAGTAAATCGAATCTATCTAAGCTTTCCTCGAGCCCTGTTTCCAAAGATAGTCCTGTGTCTTTGAATAGATTGAGTGAAGAAAAAGAAGAATCATCAGATGAGGAAGGTGCTACAGCAGACATTTGGGTGCGAGCAATAGATTCTCCAGTGAAGAAACCTGAAAGTTTACATTTTAGAAGTAACTCGACGAGCGAAGATAAAGAGGACAGATTCCCCACATCTCATCGAGCGTCCATCGACAACTCGCAACTGAGAACACCACCGAAGTTCGAGAGACCTCAAATTATTGTAGAAAACAAAGAGGGTGAAGCGCCACCCGAGTATCCGATAGTCGACAAGAGGTTAGGGAAGGTCGGGACCGAGAGCCTGCCGTGCAGCAGGCCAGGATCTCGAGCCACCAGCCGATCCTCCAGTCCAGCGGCCTTCGGGGGTGAGAAGGATAGAAAGAAGATGAGTGCAGCAGAGGCTCTAGGGGTGGTAGCGAAGCCTTGTCCTCGGCCACCTCCTGGCAAGCGGAAAAATCAACTTGAGTTCCGAAGGCAGAGTTTGGGCAACCTATCGGATACCAAACTATCGATGGGCTGCAGCACGTCATGTCCAAGTCACCAACTGTGGAGTAGCTTTGGCGAGTGTCAAGAACAGGAGTACAGGCGGCATGAGAGAGCCAGAGGTCAATCAGCCGACAGCAGAACTCTTCAGAGGCTTAAATCGGAAAACTGGGAGACTCAAAGTTATTCAAGCACTCTTTCCAGGATCGGAAAATATTCTAGTTCAAAATATTTTCAAAAGGAGGAACAGAGGCAATGTCGGCACCCTCAGGATGTCGGAAAGAGGACATTCTCTGTTGAAGAATTGAGATCTGGAGGTTTTGTGCGTGGTTCGGCAACAACTGGCTCGGCCAGAAGTTCCTTTGGCAAATCTCCCCGTGTAACATTCGCTCTTTCCGAAGAAGAAATGGGTGCTAGTGGAGGAGCGACGCCAAAATACCATGCCACTGGGAGGACAAGGTCTTACGATGCAGACGAAAAGTACCATCAACAGGTAGAATTAGAGAATACGCTATGCATGAATCGTTCAAATATTTTTCTCATAGCATTGTCATTTTATGTTAGCTCTTCCAACGATAATTTCGATCTACACTCTAAAAATATCAGAAATTTACATAATTTTTTTTATATATATATTAAATAGTAATATAACTTTATGGATATTTTACACCTTTTCCTAGAGGTATCCTAATTTTTAAATAGTAATTAAATGGTAAAATAAATGAGTGTCAGTTAAACTATTCCATGAGTTCGGTTGACAATAATGAAATTAGTAACCACGCAAAGTACCATTACTTCTTTACTTACTGATAAAGGAGAGTAAATGCTTTATGTAAATTATCTATCAGGATCGGGCGGTGGAGTTGCCGCTTAAGTGGGGCACTATCTTTTGAGTTGCAAATTTTCAGAGGCACCCTCTTGTACCGCACTGATGATACTATATGTATTGAAGGTTTTAACTTCAACGGCTTATTATAATACTCTAATGAAATTTCTTATTGAAAGGAATAAGCTTAAGCTTAACGGTTAACTTAATTTTATAAAATTTGTTTACAATCAGGTGGTAAATAATTTATCAAAAATTAAGATGCATTATTGCTCACTGCTACCATATGCGAAAGCGATTATGAGCTGCCCATAGATCGTAACAATGTAATTTTAAATCCATAGATACATAAGTAAAACAAATGTAAAAATACTAACATTCTATTCACTGATAACTACGTTTGTATAAAATTAACTATTCATAACAGAAATACTTCCACATTTTGAACTTATAAACAGCGCTAAAATAAATTTGTACTTCAGAAGTAAAAAAAAAACTAAGAGTCATTTTCATAGTTTTAATGAAGAACAGTTCTAGTATAATTAATGGTTTATTTTTAACAAATATCTTCCAAAAAAAATTGGTCTAACATTATTTATATTTATTATTTATTTATGCTATTTATTATTATTTATACATATACATGTATTTATTATTATTTATACATATACATGTATTTATTATTATTTATACTTCGGAGTAAAGAAAATCCGATTCTGTCACTTACAAGTTTACATGAGAGCGGTTTAAAAGGATATTTCTCTAGCAATAAAACTGTACTTATTTTTTTATATTTTTTTTAATGTCATGTCCTTTGTAATTGTTCTGGGAGATGGTCCTCTGGGTAGAGAAAATATAGTCAAATATAGATTATTAATATCTAATTGATAAAAACTGACATACTGTACTATACCTATTATAACTAGAAATAGAAATTCACAACAGCCAAAAACATAACATACTTTCTATTTAAAATAATGCACAAAATTATCCAATTTAAAAGTCATAAAAATTTAATTCCATTTTCTGAATTCTACCACATTGAAACAGACATTTTTTATCACTCACCATCTTATGAAAGATTGAAATTAATCTGCATGCATTAATGATGGAACCATACACAGGACTAAGTGGTAACGCGATGCCATGCGTTGGTTAATTGATGCAATTCATGGATCAGGATGTCCAATGTTCTCGTTTCCACTAAACGGGAAATATTGATCAACTTTCCGTATACCAGGTCATGCATGTGGATATTGAGCAGGGGGTCAGTGAGAATCAATTAATGACCTCAACTGTATTGAGAACCTCGAAAAATGTTTAGATTTTGGATCAAAAATAAATTGTAGGTATATAATATAATAACTTATAACATATTGAATAGTAATAATATAATAATAAATTATGAGTAACCATTAATTTGTAACTGTATAAATTAATTATATGAAGATATAAAATATTTTTAAAAACAGAGCAGGACAACGTAGTTATTCCACAAACATTTAAAATTAACATCCACACTTAAGTTGTGATACCTTGTACGCCTGCAAAAATTCTCCATTTAGTTAATTACCAATACCTTTCATAACAAAATATAAACTTATATTTATCCATTAGTGATATTATTGAGTAGATGGTTAGTTATTACAAATAAACGAAATTAAATATATTATGAAAATTCGGCATTTAAGAAGGACTATTTCAATCAGGAAAAGGTCTAGCTGATTTTAAAGACAATTTACAAACGTAACAAATTTAATCAATTTGTTTTTGTGAAAATGGTAAAAAAAATAATAATCAAAACTATTAATATTAAAAACAAGAAAATAAAACTGTGAAAAAGAAAAAGTTGAGATCCCGAAATGCACTTCCTTTCACCTCATAGCTTAAAAAACGCGAAAATGCATTTGGATATAACAAAATTTTTAATGACATTCACCTCCCAATTAAATTGGGGCCGCTTTTCATGACCAAATTTAGTCGAAAACAAAATACATAAATCCGACATCTTCGAAACCTGGAAAGCTTCAAATCGCGTTTTCTTGGGGTTGCTAAACGGATATAAAATGCACAATATTTCTATTGATGACATCAAGAATACTTTGGGCGGGGGGAAATAAGACTATAATATAGTGATAAATTAATTTAATAACATATTTTATATTATATATTAATATAGTTGTGTACCTTTATTGTGTTATTGTTTTTCTTATATTTTACGCCTGGATATTTAATACTTGGAGTTACAATTTTCTGACAATTTAGGGTTCGAGAAATCAAGGAATAAAAGCGACAAATTTACTAATAAGAACTTCTTACTATCTACTTGTGCCTGAACCAAATTTACGAAACGGTACTGAAAAAAAAGAACTTATTAATAATTAAAAAGATGTTAATAATTTCACAATTCAGTGATTTAGACAGAATACTCGTGTAATAGTCACCTTAACCCCTTGGTTTCTCAATTGATCGTAGGATAATAATTAAAATTATCATATAGGATTTCCTGAATAAATACGTTGAATGCTAAAGTACTGGAATAAATTAATGTCGAACTTGAACGATTTCAGTATTATTTCCCCGTAACTCGTATAAAAATGTGACTTATATCTCATATAACTTAAAACATGTATCTCTGAAGCTCATATCATATCATGAGAGTAAACTTGAGGGCAAGAAAAACTTTTAGATTGATAGGAAATACGGTAAAGTTCTGGTATATTTTATGAAAATATAAAATTGCAAAAGTTTATAGAAACAAAATTTAAAAGAAAACATAATACAAATTCTTTATAATAGTAATTTGCAATTATAATATATAAAATTTTAAATAAATGATTAAATAACTAAATACTTACAAAAATGAAATACAATATTTTTTTTACAGCGGTTTAGTTGAGGAAGCTACTTTGATCTAGTACACTCTTATTACTTTTATTTTTAATATACTTATATGAGTTCTTGGATAGAATATTTATATTTTTTTTTCCAAAAGATAATTGATCGTATGAACCAGATTGTAGAAAGATAGTTCGGGTGGCGGTAAACTGGTAATAAAGGTACAAAATAGTAAAAAAAACTATTTAATGTTAACTTTTTTAGGCTAACATCGAAATATTTTTTTTTAATATATCATCCAAAACTCCTATGAATTTATTAAAAATAAAAGAAATAACATTGATCTAGATTAATAAACTAGCTTCTTCAACTAAACCTCAGTTAAAAAAAATACTAAATTTCATTTTTGCAAGTATTTAATTATTTATCATGTACTTTAAATTGCATACATTACAATTGCAAATGACCATTATCAAGATTTCTTGTTCATGTTTTCTCATAAATTTTGTTTCTATAACTGTTTACCAATTTAAATTTCTATTTATTTTTTTTAAATGTTCATTTCGTGAAATATTACATTACGTTTCAATTTTGAATAATTGAGCTTGTAAAAAATTATAAAAATCACACCAACTCAACAAAAATACGAATAAATTAAACAATATAACTATTTAGAAAATAATGCAATTGTTAAAAGAAAGTTTAGATTAACAATTTAAAAAAAAAGATTTAACAAAAAGAATAAATGTTATACAATAAATCTCCAATTTTTTTTTTAATACTATGGAATAAATGATGTAAATTTTAATTCATATATTTCTTTCCAGTTCATGTACAAAATTATATATATTATAAAATTAAATAATTATTACTTAGTTTCTATTGGAATCCTGATCTCAGTGCCAACCTGTTGTGGTAAGGAAATACTTGGCCGCTAAAGAAAAGCTATCGAAAAGTCTCGACGAAGATAAAGTGAGGACCATCCATCAGAAGCGATCTGTCTTTATAAATGGCTCGTTTTCAGCTTCTCCTTTTCTTATTAGGAAAGAAAATTCTTAATAAAAATCCTATAACACATTTTTTTTTCTTTTTATCCCTCGACTTCTACTTAAACATGAAGTACATGGTGTTCAATATTTAATAATACTATTCATCGGGTCCACAGAATCAGAAAAAAAAATTGATTCTAGGCTAGAAAGTCAGTCACATTTTTCTTATAAACTAGCTGACACGGAAATGCTTCACTATTACTAGATTTGAATATGTAATATATATTGATTGAATGAACACAGTTGATAGATTGGTATCCATTTAGTTAAAATTCAACAAATTACGTTCATATAACTTTTATATCTTGTAAAAAATTCTATAACGGAATAGAAATCAATATCTAAGAACCTCTCTAAGATGAAATAAATAATTTTGAAAAAAAACAAAAAAAAAAAACGGTGTAAATTGGTTCAGAACTTTTGGAGATCTTTAGTAAGTAACAAATATTACATTTTTATTTATATAGATGAGTGATATCAAAAATATCAAAATCACTATATATTTTCAATACTTGTTGGTTATAGGTGATTTTTTTCTCTGCTCAGATAGTCCCATTATTTATCATATTGTCTCTATACATTATATACAAATGTATATATTTTAAGTTATTTATGAATTTTGAATTAATTTCAATCATATTTTTTTTCTAGTAGATAAGTCTAAGATTTCAATAGCTAATTAACCTTCCGAAAACGAAATTGTCCATTTAAAAAAAAACACTATGTAAGTCGGGCCTATGGAAGGTCTTTGATAAGTAACAAATGAACATTATATTTGTATTTATTTATATAGATGAGAGTTCACTATAATGCTCCCCCTACCAAGCAGCGATAAGAATGAAAATAAAAGATCAATAAATTTATTCCCTTGAAGGAATGGGAGACTGAGAAGCCAGGGAAGAAAATAGTGACGAATTAGCCCAATCTAATATCCATCTGGGTTTAATTAGAAATAAAAAATTTATATTTGAAAGTTTAATAGGAATTAAAAAGTAGTCACTTCCGTAAAGATCCGGCAGGACGGTCCATTCCATACTAGTATATAGTCTCGAACTGCAAAGAGATAAGTCGATGGCGGAATACGTTTTACATAACTGGATCTAAGGAATGTGGGTATTCCGGAATTTAATGTAGAATGAAATTTTCTATTATTCTGCCACGTAAGTTTGTGTCTTGCGGTCCCCATAAGGAGTTATGCCCATTAAGATCTGCAATATATAGAACTGGGTGAAACAAAATATATATCTATCAGATGTTTAGACTCTATTGACCGACCTTGTGGGATGTAGATGTTACAAACGGAAAATATGAAGCCTAAGTCAGCTAAAACTTGAAGGTGAGAGTAAATTTAAATTTGTTTCAAATAGAGGGATAGAAAACAACCACCAGTAAAAAATAATTTCCTAAACTAATGATGATGTTAAATTTTCCTCTCTTCCAAAAAAAAAAAAAGAAGACAATTCTAGATGCTCAAAATCTAAGTTAATCAACGTCGTTCACCTATAAGAAAATTGACCACGTTTAAATGAAAATTATAAAAATCTTACGTAAAAAAAAAAAACAATTTTTGATGCCCAAAATCTTAGTGAATCAACATCGTTCACCTTTACGAAAATTGTCCACGTTTTAGTATCTTATGAGGTAAACGATAGCGTAAGTTAAATTTCAGTCTAGCAGCATATTTGCAGACATGTGAAACTTAATTCGCCTTCGTTTATAATCTGCAATAAGAATTGTGTTTCAGCCGAAAAACTCGTGATTTTGAAACAGGATTTTGAGGAAAGGAGGCGACCGATTTAACATTGCCGTTGAAAAAAAACAAACAAATGTACTAGACTGAGCATATAAAAGAAAAAAATTAATCTGGGAAAATCTGCCAACCTTTTTTGATAAGCCTTAAAAATAAATGATTGTCAGCTATAAGACCCAGATGAGGGTATATAGTCACTAAAAACTCTGATTGAACGATATTATGAAATATCCCATTAAGTTGCTCCACATGGAACTGCATCGTCTTTTTCCATGGAGTCTACAGTGATCAAGATTTTTCCATCACCTATAGGAGGACAACTTACAGGAGACTGCAAGAAAGCCTCTAACTCAACTATGTCATTCAGTAATATTAAGGGCATTTACAGGCATTCAGGGTAAACAAATATGCAACTAGCCAATTCATAAAATAATAAATAAACAAACCTGACAATAAAAGCAAAAATAAAGACAGTAGGAGGTGTAAGAAGAAAATGTAAGATATCTTGACTAGAGATGCAGGTATCGACCAGGTAGGCTGTAACAAGTTGGGTCGTGGAATTGCCCCGTGGGGAGTCGGCCAGAAGTCCAACTTAACACAACTGTCTGCCGTTCTTTCCTTGGCATTACTTGACAAATCGAAGCGATTTTAGTTCGGACTTATAATTTACGTTTTAAGACTAGGATTATAACCAACAGAATTTTGAGGAAAAATGAAATTTTCATTTCATTCAGGTGATTTCTGAAACGATAGTATTATTAACACATGCGTTAATGACTTAACCACTGTAATTATTCAAGATGAATTTTGCTAACATTATAGTCGTATAAAAATATTAGTTAAATATTATGTTTTATTATTATTATTTGTCTATCAACTTTCTTTTGTTTAACAACGTATTTAAATTATTTCAAATAAACGATCTTACCACCCTAATCCACTTGTTTCTAATCTTACTTCCTCTTCAATTCCTCATAATCCTCCTGAGCGTTTGAAAAGAAGATGGCTTCGAGATTTTCTGTATTTGAAATGTTATTGGAGATCTACCAATCAGTAGGTTCTCCAAAAGACTTTGTAATATTACATACAAAATGATCATAAACATAATATAGCGAACAAGCAATATAAATGTAAAATAATTCACTTCACATTTCCTAGTTCTACTTTTTATTTAAATTTTATTAAATAATTTTTAATTTACATCTGTAAATTTTAATAATGAAATTATTATCACTATTTTATAAAAACAAAATTATATTGTTTTTTTTTAAAGTAAATTACAATACATCCTTAACTAAAATTATAGTCATTATGTTTTAAATTGTTTCTGTTTTTAACAAACAAAATGAAATAAAAGCTATAATTTTACCTTGAATTCAACTAAAAGCGAACAATATATAGTAACAACATACAATCATAACAACTAACAATATCTATAATAATGGCATAAATGCAAACAAAGCCGACTAAAAAATAAACTAACTAATTTAGCTTATTTTTTATTTATTTATTTTTTTTTTAACATCAATTGTTGATAGTAAAATGAAATATTTAGCCAGTAAATGTTGTCTAGTTTTAAAACAGCAAAACGTAGTTCATACGTTCCTAGAGGATCAAAACCTTTCTTATAATAAGGTATTCCGGATAAAAGAGAACACACCGAGAAAATTATCGAGGCAAGGCGCTATTTTTAATAACAATTTTCGCATTCAGCCTGTTTATTCATTTATCTTATTTCACCCTAATACTATTTCTATTAACCCTATAAGATTTTAATATCTATAATTCATTAAATGTAATTGAAGATTTAATTAAATTTCTCATGTAATGATTCTGCTTACTGTTCGATTCGTTTTAAATCCCGTCTTACATGTACATCTATAGCATAAGGGGAACCACTGTTAATAATTTCAACTTTGTTGAAATTAATATTGGTACAATATTTTTTAAGATATAGTAATCAACAATTAGTTAGTAAGTGAGATGTTACAGCCACGGGGGCCATTTGTTGCCGATAGAGTTATGGCGTCCCCTCATCAACTTCGTTACTGCAGCGGTGCTGATAGGCAGGTACAATCCGGTTTTATTATTCAGATTCAGGACAACGACACACGTTCCCAAACTTTATAAATGTATAATATAGATGTCATTAAAGTGTTGGTGTGACAGAACTGGCCATGCCACACTAGTACTGAAGTGTTCGAGACTATGGCATGACAGGATCTGCATGCCAATCCCAGCTGCATGTACGTCAACAAATACCCATGACGTACAGCTTCGTAAATGCCAAAGACAAATACCAAGAAACATGTGATCCAGTGCCAAACACAACGAGGATCCCACATCTCGGTAGTGAATTATAATCAGATATAACGAAGAGAGAATCGATTCCATTTTCATATGATGCGAAACTGTTTTCAGAGACTAATCTAATTGTTTTATTAGAAACGCGGTATCCTGAAATCAAGAACGAAAAAAATTTTTTTTTTATTATTCTAATTCCTTATATATTTTTTTCATTTAGAGAGAGGGTTGAAAATGAAATATATATAAAAAAAAAAAGTAAATTTCTGATATTAATTTATTGTTCGTTACTAAGAGGAAAAAAATAATGGTTTTATACCTTCTCAAACGGATTATTCCCTCTTATAAAAAAGGAGTGGGTTCATAGGTTCATAGGTTTAGACACATTACATCAATCTGTCCTTGAGGGGATATTACGATTCATTTCCTTTTAATAAATTTATTATTTAAACCTTGTAATTTTTCAATAACAATAATTTTCACTGAAATACAGAAGTTGGAACAATATGAAGAATATAATATAAATAATTCCTCCTTCTCCTTGGAAGCCTAGAACCTTCCTCACTGGAGAATTTATGCTAGGAGATGAGGCCACAGTTTCTCTTCCACACTAGCTGATGAACAGCACCGATTTCTCTCTTTGCCTGATAAAACTGTCACATAAATTTCCTCCTTTCGGGAGGCTAAATGGTTCAGTTATATTCCACTTCTATTTATTGTTTCTTAAATAATATATTACAACAAAAAAAAATAGGATCTCCTTCCACACTCTACAGCAATTTTGTCCAAACAAGCCGAAAAGGTCACAGCATTATAAACTTCACAATAGACATCGACTAAAATAAAAAATCTAATTTACGGAAAATGAGATAGGAATCTAAAGTTCTAAAATATCTAAAAGTTCCTGGCCATATTTTATCCTGTACGATCCCAAATCATTCCTTCCGTTTTAGTGAAGTTTCATCACCTAAGCCAATTTCAAGACCTGGAATGTAAAATAAGAATCACCACACGCCGGTACTACCAATTTGTGGCTGGTTCTACTTTTTTTAAATTTATTTACTTGCTATATATAGAAATTCAAGTTCCAGGTATTGTTTGATACGCCGGCAAGCATTTGAATTCCAATGGAATTCAGATAAGAGATTTATAGGCAAACACTACATCCGTCGCGATGGGTTTGCTAAACGTTTTACGAGACTTGCTCCAAGGCGAGTAGGAACTATCATTAAACAGGTTGGCCAGAACATACGCTATGTTTCATTCTAATCCCAACCGAAGATTTTGGGTTTCACTTTATTTTAAAACATTTGCATTCAGCATTTCAAGCATCTTATACTCGTCTAAATCTGCCCAACCCCTTAAGAAGGTCTCCCGTTATTAATTAATAACCTTTTTAGATAAGAAGAAGGCTTTGAAGAAGGAGTATAAGGAGAGGGTAAGCTGTCTGGAAAAGTGAAGCCAAATAAGCGGGACTTATGATGAATTCTAGGGTCGTGGCAGAATAGTGGGAGCCAATCCCCCCTCTGCCTTCTTTTAGTTTTGATTACAATGGTGGACATCCCTATTAACTTTTTGGCTTCACTTTTCCTTTAAAGGAGAGAAGCGTAAGCCACCTCCTACATCGGATGGAAGTATAAATACATTGAAGACTTTATAGGCTCAAAAAAAACTGGAAACCTTTATTCAATAATGTAATCCAACATTTTTTACAAGACATTTTAATATTTTCGATAAGTGTGATCATTTTCTGTCAAAAGTAATTACCGAATTCGTAAAATATAAACAGGAGAAATATGTGTATAGAATAAAAATAATTTATTGTTTCAGTAACATCACTTGATTAAGACACGTTGAAGCGTCAAAGGTACTTATATAAAGTGGTTCACTTGACTGAACTGAAACCGGCTTATCTGTTATTAAAATTTTTTTGCTTGAACAGACTTTTTAAACAAGTACATTTCTTAAAAGATTTTGTAGCAAATCGAATTCAACAATTAAGAAGGTTAAAAAGTATGAATAAATTATTTTCCCCCATAATGGTTGCAAATAGAAGAGGGTTGATTGAAAACAAATTATTAACTAAATCAATTGACAGTGAAATGTAATTGATTTTTACAAAATTTAATAATATAAAATAGAAAATATGATTTTGAACCAGTTTTGGTCGAAATAAATACCACTATTATGAATAATTCTATAAATATAAACAAGAGATGGTAAAGTTTTCCATTCAATTTCCATTGATTTAAATTTCAAACTTTTTCATAAGTCTGTTTATTAATTTTTTTAAAAGTAAATAGAATACTTTTCGTTTATATCATTTAGCCTACAAAGAAATTTAATATTTTATTTTCAGTTGTAAAGAAGTCCTTTCATTTCTTCATTTCTGATTCCATTACTTTTTCACCCTCTTTTTTTCTCTGTGGACAGAAACTAGTTTGCCAAAAAAAAAATAATACTACTGCTCACAGCTTGGTTTAATTTTTTTAAATGTAACATCAGGCATTTAACATACATAGTCTTTGTGCATATTCTTTTTGTTATAAAACAGATAAGACATCATTTAAAAATTCTAGTAGGCATATTGTGAAATAGCGATGGATTAAAATTCAGGATTAAAACTAGGTATATAATATTCCCGTATTCTAATTCCATTGCTTTATTTAATAGTTTTAAAAGTGTTTTGATTATTTTTTTTTTACATTACAATTTACTTAGGTAGTCTTAACTTCAGACTATCCCTAAGCTAGAAGGACTGACACAAAAACTAGGTTAATTGCACCAGTTGTTGACATGTACCAGTTATTGACATGTCAACCTTGGTTTTTAAAAACGTAGAGCTTGATACCACGAAACAACAATTTCGAAATTGGCGCCAGTGGTAATCTGAGGGTTTAGTTTGGCCAACAAAGACAAACAAAAAAAATATTTGCCTGCCAAAACTTATGCATTTAATCTACCTTCTACTATAAAATTTACTGAATACATTAAATGAAAAACAATCAAAACAGCTTTTTTTGGTCTGATGTGCCACTATTGAAGCAAAAGAGAGATATTATTACGCACCACCTACTTTGCTGATTAACTAGGTTCTGAGAAGGAAAACACTAATTAGGCAAATTATCATACAAAATGAAGGCCACTGATTTAGGAATATTAGTTTGTCACCCTAGCAGATTTTTAGACTTAATAAGAATTAGACTTCACGTATAAGAACTATACTAGTTTATTTTAAGGTTCATCGAAAATCAGAAGTAGAATTGCCTAAAATCAGAATTTTGGTAATCCAAAATACTGTTTTCTTCATCTTTCAACATTATTTTTAGCCATTGAGATCTCTTTAGTAATGAATTGGTAAAGACGAGGCCAGGAATAGGAAAATCAAAACTTAACCGAGCCGAATCGTTTTATTTACATTAGGTTAAAGTCTCTTCCTTACTTAACTCAGGTTCATCACCTAAACACTGGACCCTGAGCCTAAATAAGGCCCCTAATAACCTCATGGCCTAGGCTTAGGTAGTTGGCCTCGTTAACTGTTTAGGGCTTACAAAAGCTAAATTACAAATCAGACTTGTGAACTGGCTAAGCCTAGCTTAAGGAGGTAAAAGATCATCTCCCCCTCCCAATTCAAGCTCCCACTAATTCTATTCTCCTTCCAACCCGTTCCCTCAGCATTTATGACCATTTTCATAAATCAGATTCCCAAAATCTTATTGCTTTTTTATTCATTTCCATCGTCTACGCTATTGTACAACCTTTGATGTCTTGGTTAATTTTATTGCAAAGGATGTTCACCTGTATATTCAAAATGTTTGATTCCATGTTTCATTATAATTATATAGCAAAGTGAACTGAAATAACATAGCTTTTCCTGCTTTTAAAAGAATTATTGGAAAGATGTGTAGATATATGTTTTAGTATCGCAGTGATTCATAAACTGATAGCGACTGAATAGATCACCATAAAATTGATCAGGTCAGATAATATATTAGAGAAATATATCAAATCGCATCTTATGGATATGTAAATTGATGCAGTTCGTAGGAGAAATTCGTTCTTTTGTATGACTATCATCGAACCTTTGGGTTCAGTAAGCCTATTACAATATTACAGACAAGGCAATAGAATAAATATAAATTGGTATCAATTCTGTAGTAAGTTGTAAATAATAATTAGAGCAGTAAAAATGTCATAGAATCTTCTAACGTAAGAAATAATTCAGGAGCTTAAAATACTAAAACCAGCGTAACAGCTGTGTTGTGCAGCAGGACGTGTACACAGGCGCGTGGCATTGTAGGACTTATAAGGTGGGCTACCACATGGAAATACCAATTTCAATCTTTTTTTGGTAATACTAGGTCGAAAAATATTTAACACGTGTTCGAGGGTTCTCCCTCTAGGAGCTGAGAAAAAAATCATTTACATAATTTTAGAATTTTTTTATATTATTATATGCCGCCTTTTTACTACCTGTAATTAATGGTTTTTATTACCAATCTATTTGTTCTTGTTTTTTGTGTATAATAAGAACTAAAGATTGTTAATTATTGATGAAAGTTGCTTTCAGTAAAAAACTTTTTTAAGGAACAAATATGTCAGATTTGTTCTTAGCGTATTTTATAATCCTTTAATACCAATTTTAATACAAATTTTTGAGCTTGAATTTTAGAGGATATTTTTTTTCTGCTGATATCTCTTGTTTACAAAATTAATTTATAACACCCCACAACATTATCGGAAACAGACGTAATTACAACCGTTGAAAAGCTGAATTTGTGCTCTTTTAACCCATACGAATATCTTTTAGATTTAATGCTTTTGTATTGAGGATTAAATATAGTTTTAAATTATCATTAAAATATATATATATAATACCTGGCCTGCATCAGAACAAATCAGACATATTAAAAAAATTGTTTTGGTATACTTCACTGGAAGCTATTTTCGGTTTTTAAAATTGTTTATACACATAAGCTCATTAATTGAAATTAAAAAAATATAAATAGATTGTTACATAATAATCATTAAATACATGTAGAACAAAGGCAGTATACAATAATATCAAACATTTCTAAAATTACGTTAATTTGTTTTATCTCATCCCCCACCCCTAAAGCGCATTAGCAAGAACCCTCGAATACGTGTCAGATATTTTTCGACTTAGTATAACTAAAAAAAAGTTTCAATGAAATTGGTGACTCCCATTTTTTTTAAGACCGCTTTTACTAGGCACCGTCAGAAATAAAATTTGGAAATGAAACATTTTCATTGGAGGAAGTTAAAATACACCATAGAATAAAAAACAAAACAAAAAAAAAACGTAAACTAATCATTATTCGCCTGTTTTCCTGAGAAATATTTTAACCTGAATCAATTAATCTGAATTTCGAGAACAATAGTTGAAATTTTTTTACGATTTAAAATTTTTACAGCGTATTCATTTGACCATTTTTGAAAATTACGAATAGGACAATCAAGACTCAGATAAAGATTTTTTTTTTTTTACAAAATTATCGTATGTTTTTTCTTGATCCAGCCAGTAACCAATAACTATTCCTGTTTACAATCCCACAAAAATTCGAACCATCGTGTCATGCATTCAATTACCATAATAATTTTATATTCTTAATCATATAGAACTTTTATATAATTATAATAATTTTCTGTTTTAATGTTACCTATTAATTGAGATTTATAGTCATTGTACTATACAATAAAATACTAGTACTGGATAATGGCTTATCGAGGTGTGAAGGGCCTTCGTGCAAGGTCGTAACGCGTGCGATTAATAGCTCTAAAATATAATTACGTTTCATAATAATAAGAAAATAAACAAAATTATATAGAATATTTTTTAATTGGACCCTCGTATTTTTAAATTCGATTGTTTGGTGCATCATTCCCTCTTACCCCAATCTAATAGGCAATTTACAATACGGTCTAATCTAGTATATAATGTTCAATTCAATTTAATAATAAAACATATCATAATAAAAGCTCATTAAAAGACAGAGGGGTGGTTAAATAAAATAAATAAATTTCATTCAATTCATATCAAATCCTAACAGTATTGAATTTTATCAAAAATGGATTTATAATAAAATTTTAGTATTCGCCATTTTACTTCTTAACTTTAACTACACCATAATAACCTCACTGCAATACAACTCTTCATATATTTAAACTTGAGAAAATCGAAACTATGGGTTTACAACTTTCCGAATATAAATAAAAAATATAATTTTTTTTCAACTAAAGAATTTAGCTTCTATTTTAAACAACATTCTATATTAGTTTTATGAGCTTATTTGAACATTAGAAACAATCCATTGTACTTGATATAAGATGCTCCGATTACCAATTCTTTTATGAAGAAGTAAAAGGAAACCAAGTTTTCTGTTTATCAAATTTTGTTCTTTGATAAAATAGGAAAAAAAGGAAAAAGAGAGGAAAAGGGGGTATCAAGAAAAACAGTTTAGTCATATTTCTTCTATAAAACATATTATCTCAACACCCCTCAGGAAAACGTCCAACGCCTCTTTATTTAAAAGCGTCCATTTCCTTTCAAAAGACCGTAATCAATCAAATAAGTCGAGGTGATGAAATTTGTTTATTGAATCGAGAATTTCATCGATTCACTCATATATCTTTTGGAGTCCCAGCTCATTCTCTTCCGTAAAAAAGCATTGGATAAAAAAATTGTTTGACATCGAATTAGAGTCATTAAGGTTTCTAGCCGTATAGTTTCATTTGATCGCCTTTTAATTCAAATTCATTCCTCCTTTTTTTTAATGATGGCCATACTTTTAAATATGAAAATTAGGAACTAAATTAATTCATAGGAAAAATAAACAGGCACTATTTGAATAATAGAGGAATAATTTCATTCATTATACAATAAAGAATAATTAAATGAAAACAGATTCCACGGCCCGGTTGGCAGGACTGTTTAATATAAAAGGCAGCGAGATGAAAGGCATTTGGCGACGGGGCCTTGTTTCCCGCCGTAATTACCCCGCCACTCCCAAGTAGTGATCATATCTTTTCTCTTACTACCTACCCTGTTTATTCTTCACTGTAATCATTTTATTTGACATACTGTCTCAGAAGGATAAAACTTGAGAGGGAAAAAATACATGTTCAAAAACTAATTGATATAATTCCTAAAAATAAATATAATATAAACCTTGAAAATATCATACAAATAATTTTGAACACAGCATCAAACAATATTTCTATTAAATACCAATTTTTCAATAAACCAAAAATATTAAAAATTAAATTTTATCAGATGACAAATCATGGAATAGAAACAATCACCAACACAATATGTATAAAATTGACGAAAATATAGAATAAATAAAACTTTTACACATTTGGCGACAATATCGTGTTAGTGTCATTTCCCACAAATGCTATGCAGCATAGTATACTTCAAACGCCTACTGGGAAAAATATGAATGTGTTATTTTGAAGATGACACCCATTCCTGACTGATCCCTACAGAAAATGAAAAAGTTATTATGAATAAAATAATAAGAAAAGGCGTTTCAGGTGGTGGTATTACTGATTACTTTTATTATATTACTAGTGAGAAATCCCTTTAACGGCGGCTTTGATCCTATTTATTCATAATTTTATAACCCATTTATAAATTAAAAAAAATTTAGCACCTTTTTATCAACTTCACCTTACTGTTCATATAAAGCATCAACAAAACTGCAAAAATAATTTGAAGTTCTTAATCTTTGTTTTGGAGATACAGAGATCAATAATGTCAATGAGTGAGGGATATCTGCTCTTTTATGAACAGAGTATTTGAGGGTTAAGTGTCCCAACTTAAAATATGAATTAAAAGACAAAAAAGTACTTATGATGGGATTCCGTTAACCCTTTGTTTAGGAGATATTCACGCATAAGAATTTTAATTATTTTGAGTTATTTAGGGTATACAAAATAAATTAATATGTGTTTTAACTACTTAATTAATGAAATGTTAACATAGAAATTTATATTAAATATTGCTCAAAATGATTCTTCGATATTTATTCCCAAAGCAGCATTGGCCGAACGGTACTGGAAATGAGTTTTTACAATTTTCCGCCAGCTCTCTAGCTCAGACACCACTGGACTTTGTTCGTTTGGGATGACATTAAACAAAAAGTCTAAGCAAGCCTAGTCAACGACCTTGATTCATTATAAAGGAGAATAATTGAAACTTCCGAAAGAATAACACATATCTTTTGGGCATTGCTGCTGTGAAAGAAAAATGCCAAAGCTGTCTTTATGCTCAAGGTAATCACTTTGAACAACATTTAATATGAATGTTAATGTTTCCATAAACCCTTAACCCAGATACACCCTCTACATTGAGAAGATAAAATGGGAAAAAAAAGATGAATTTGTTATTTTCTGTAAAGAATTTTTTTTTTAAATGACTACGTTTCATAGGGCGTAAAACATTTGTATTAATTTAAAAAAACTAAATTTTTTACTTAGTGTTCTAGAAATAATTTTTTTAAACTACTTATTTTAAATGTTATGATAGCCAGATTAATTAAATATCTACATCATAAGGGGAAGCACCATTAATTATCTCAACTTCAATAAGTATTGTCATTTTTGAGATACAGTGATCAATAGGTCTGTGAGAATGATATGATGTCAGTTTTTGTTGAGTTCGGTTTTATTATATTATATATTACACAATAAAATTAGTATGTATTTGTTTTTCTTATTTACTTAGGTGGTAACCATTTTAAAAATGTAGCAGTATTTTATTTACTAGTGCTTGAGGTATAGAAAAATCCTAACAATAATTTTTCATAATTTATTTTAATTTTTCTTCTTTTTAATTAAATTAACAAATATTCTCATTTGTTTTCATTTTTCATTCATTCATTTTTCTAAAATGGTGGACTAAGTTGATTATTTATTACTAAAAGTATCTAGTAATGTGAATCTGGATAAATTTACAACTTATATCTGTGATTAGAACTTTAACAGATTTTATAAGTCAGCTTCTAAAAGTGCTATAAAAAGGAGCGAATCACCTAAAGTTATTCGAGAAATTAATCCAATCATTTGTGAGCCGGCGAAGCATTATTATTCCCCTGCCGTTGTAAATGGCTTATAGACTATAATGGACTCGGCGGGGTCGAGGGCTGGCAGGAGACCACAGTAGCAGAAATAAATGCTTTCCAGAGAAGTTAGAAATAAAGTTGCTTCAGACGGAATAAAACTTAAAGAAAGATTTCTCTGCGTGTTTGAGTTTGACAAAGAGCCAAAGCTTCAATCTTGAATGTTTTAAAAAAGTTTTTAGAAATAATTACATCGCCTTCACCCTCTTTTGTTTCTGGCTAACGATTCAATTTGTATTATGGAGTTTTCGATTCAAATTAACTTCTAAACCCAATAGAGTGCCATTTATTCATATATACTCTGCTGATCAAAGGTTTGATAAAACCAGTTTTGTTGTGAAATAACTGTGCCGATATGATACTTTCACATTTCCGATGTATATAGAACATATAGTAATAGATATAAATATATAGAATGAATATATTTTGTTGTTTTATCTGTATTTGCCGTTTTTTATAAAAATATTTGGCAATAATACACTAAGATTTTCCTAAGTTCTGTAAAAACACTGTCAATTAATCGGATGAATGCAAGAAAATGTTTTAAAAAAACATTTGTTCATCGATTTCAATAGTTTTTATTCCATAAAAATCGATAGCTATTAAGACTATTATAAATGAACTAAAATAGGATGCATTACAAGATTAAGGACTTGAGTTTATTATTAATTTAAAAAAATTTTAAAAAGTTTGAGGTCCGTTATACCATACCTTCCCAGTTATATCTGTAAATTCCACCTCAACAGTTAAAGCTTAATTTTATTCTTCAATTATGTTGTAAGTCAATTATAGATTAATGCTGATAATTGATAATAATTTAAACCCCACATTCATAGTATCTTTTAGAACATAGTTTTTTTTATTCAGCAAATATATTTATTTTAACGACTAATTTGGAATCATCATATCAGACTGAAAAGACAGGAAATTTGTCGATTCCAATTATTACAACACTTACTAGACAAACGTCTAAACTTCCAACTAATTAAAAAAGCTCATTTATATGACTATAATAAGGCCTATCTAGAATTAGAGAGTTGAGTTTTAGGGCTCCACTAAACCATCGAATTCCTCTCTTATTCAATACTTACAATCCAAAATCCCTAATGATCCTTACTTTGTCACAAATCAAGTCAACCATCAGGTCCTCAATGCTCCATATGTTCCCGATTTGGCCAGAACCAGATACCAATCTTTCTATGATAAACTTCCTAAACCACCCAAACCCACTTGTTTCTAACCTGGCTTCTCCTTCATTACCTAAAATCCTCTTACCAGTTAGAAAGGAAGATGGATGGCCTCGAGATCTTCTCCTTTAGAAATATTATAGGAGTTCTATCAGTGGGTAGATTCTCCACATGCCATCGTATAACTAACACCAAATTTACTTGTTTTATATATTTTAAAACAGTTATAAATATCAATAAATAAATAAAAGGAAAAAAAATATTTTGAGCAAGAATTTATCTGCCTTATCAATGAGCAAATATGCTAGCATTGGAGAATTTTTTTTTTTAACTAATTATAAAACTAATTATAATAATGAGATCAGTGCAATAAGTCTCTTGGTAAACACCACAATAATCTTCTGGGCGGATCGTGGGTTAGTGACAGTAGATTAATTGTTTTTAATTTTAAATTCTTTGTTTTTTACAATGTTAATTATTTAAAAATTTCCTAAAATAAAGCAGGAAAGCGAAGTACCTCAATAAGTAAGGCACGATACTAACGGGCTCAGGTTGAATCCTGCTGTAGGCAATGTGTATTTATTTCTAACCATACATTTTATCTAACTAAAACACTTGAAGTTGTCTTTAACAAGAATAGTGAAACTCTTTTATTAATACTTATAAAGGGTGTCATATTTATATCGAAAGTATTTACGATTGAAAATGTTTTCATGTTGGGAAACGGTACGGTATGAGTCGGAAGTTCATTGTAAATTAACAAAAGTCTTTATTAGTTCCAAAATTTCAAAACGTGCTTCAATTTTTATAAACCGTGGGATAGCTAATTTTGACAGCTAAAATAATGAATTATATAATAAATATAATGTTATATATTATATAATAGATATACAATATTTTTTATTTAAATTAGGATTATAATATTTTTTGTAATATCTTTATTGAAATTTACAACTGTATATTATATAATACATTCAGTAAATTTTATCTTAGTTAAAATGGAGTGTTACAGGCGTGTAGAGAAACTACACATTGGTAGCACTCTAATGACATATTACATCAGCAGGTCTCGTGACCATCTTCTTTTCAGGCGCCTCGGAGGATTGTCAGGAATGGAAGAGGATGCAAGGTTAGAAACTGGGAGGTTTCAGTGGTTAGGATTATAATATTAAATAGATAAACGGTATAATCTATAACATTTTCTAAGTTGGTAATCGATGTTTAAATGAATTTGTTTTGAATTTTAAGAACCAACATAGTTCTAAATAAAATGTATTAAAATTTACATATCATAAGTTTATTGTACATAGATTGGTTTATTATTAGATCCGAGTAAAAATTTTGTTAGTTCAGCAATTCGAGAATTTCAGAATAAAAATTTGTGAAAATACCTGGATTTCGAACAACCAAAACTTTTAAATACCAAAAGTCGCACCTCACCACACCGCACACCTCGCATCCACTTAGAGACGGAACTGCTTATAACCATGATACTGTTAGTATTAATATATATTTCTATATCCTACTATCACTTAAAAAAAAATGACGTGTAACTACAATAAATGACCGATGAGTGGTGAACGTAACATAGACAAGGAGGAAAGGGTGTTACTGTTATGAAAGAACGATTATACTTCTAAATAGCAAAATCTTAGTGAAATTTAAGCCTTATTGTCGCGGCACCCAGCCTAAGAACCTCTGCTTTGAGAGTGAAGAACGTGGTTACTCATTCTAAATATTCGACCCAAAGATGAGTCAGTTAGCGAAATTCAACGATTCTATAATGTGACATTGCCATCCCTAATAATCTGTTAACCGACGGGAATAGGTTCAAAGGTTAGAGCGAGAAGAAAATGGGAGAATTATATTAAAGTTGATCGTGTAGATTTGAATTCTCACAAAGTTCAGTGAAGGAATGTATTTATGTTAGACAATGACTGCAGGTGGTTCCATCATGGGACCTTTTTTATACTTCTTAAAAATGACGGGCATATAACTTCAAAACCTTGCTTTACTGACTAGTAAGCCTAAATATTCTTTTCAAAGCTCATAGGTGTAATATCATCGAGGCCTTAAAAGTTATAATACAAGTTCATAGACTTTAAAATGAAAACATTGATAAGTCCTATGAAGAAGAAACTGCTTCATTTCCATATAGAAGAGAGTTGGGAACTATCCGAATTAGATACTACCTTTGACAGCGCTGCCACCGATACATATTTCCAACGATAAGCCTGCACGTGATTCTGCACATATCCACGTCCAACGTAATAAAAATCGCCCCGACCGGACTGGATATTAAGTTGGAAGGGTACCGGTGCGACTGAACGGGTCGATACCCTCAGCCCGCCGGCTTTGGGGTTGGGGATCCACCCCTTTGGAGGGTCCCTCTGTCTGGCTTGTCTGTGTCCGTCTTCGCCCCCCAGCGACAAGTCCCAATTATCATTATGTATATCACGATTAATTATGTAACATCTAATTAAATTACTAAATAACAATATCTACTAAACAACTTGATAATTTCCATGCTGATTTAATTAATAAAGAGGGAGCATTTCATAATGGAATAAGACCAACACCAATAAAATATCACTCTTTCATACACTGATGGCCCATATTTCCACGTAACAGACATCAGGTACAATAGTACTATCAAAACAGCATGACAGTATGACACTGCTTGTCTGTAAGCTCACAGTGAACCTAACTTCACAAACATTTTCACCTTGGTGAAAGAATACTAAATATCATTTTTAAATACAACTAATACCAAACACAAATAACAAACAGGAAATATACAAGTTTATAAGTTATATAACTTGGGGTGACTGCCCGAAGTTGGTGATCGCTCATACCCGAGTACCACCCTTCCCCAACCCTCTAAGTTATAAAAAGGTTAGCTATCGCACATTTACAGATAGTTGATAGCGTAATACTTCCAACTATCAAGCCAATCCTAACAGTGTGATAGTACTGACACAAAAGGAACTATTTTAGGTAATTAGAACTGTCATAATACGATAATATTGCCTCGAACAGCTGACACTAACAATACCAATGCCATTATCACGGTCACCATGAAACCTAGGCTTGAAATACTAAATTGTTCATGCCACTATAATAAAAAAAAATCAATAAATAAAGTGAAATAACCATGTAAACGTCTGAAAATTGATAAATACTGAAGCATCCAAAATAAATCAATTACTCTATTGTCACATTTTTTTTCCATTAATATATTACCTTCTTTTTAGAGTATCATTGAATGATTCCAAAAACAATGCCTTAAATATCTCTAATAACAGTAAATAACTAACCATTCAAAGTTTCATCAATACACTCATAATTATGGCAAAGAAAGATTACATCTCATAAATGTAAACCAAAGAGAGCACATCCAATATTAGCAGTAAAAATAACGTTTGAACAGTGACAATAAGAACGTTACTTCAAGAAAATTCAACATATACATATTACAATGTAAAGCATCCATAACTTATTCGCTATCATTTCTTAATAATATCCTATATAAAAGTAACACATTATTAATTTATATTGTGTACATGGGTATTCTGATTAAGATACTTCATTATTTATAATTATCGTAATTAACTAACTAAAGTTAAAAAATAAGATAATCGTTTAAAATTATTTTTCCAGATCTTAATTAATATACATATAATCTTGTTAAGGGCTATCTTCAACTGACTATAAAATTCTTCTGCTACATAACAAAATCTGAAGCAAATTTACATACATGCGTAAGGGTCTATAGTCTAACTTTTTTTTTCATTATAAGGGTTAAAATATTGTTTCTTATCTCCAGCCTAAGCAAATCTTAAGAGCCTTTAGAACACTTAGAAGCTTTTAATAGTTTGTGGTATGTATAGTCACAATGATGATTAAAAGTTGAACAAACAGTTAAAAAAACAACACTTCTTTTTGCACCAACTAACTCTTCTTTTAATTTTTTAAACTACCGATTCACATCGGATTCAAAATTATGACAATATGAAATAGGATAAGTAACATATGTCAA
This sequence comes from Halyomorpha halys, assembly GCF_000696795.3. NCBI lineage: Eukaryota > Metazoa > Arthropoda > Insecta > Hemiptera > Pentatomidae > Halyomorpha > Halyomorpha halys. Next base: position 534,586 of record NW_027107553.1, on the reverse strand, counting down.
AATTATGACAATATGAAATAGGATATGTAACATATGTCAAAATTATGACAATATGAAATAGGATATGTAACATTCTTACTTGTTTGAACATTTTCAAGAGGTCTAACAAAATTTAAAACTATTTTAACAGATAGAATTTAAAGTAAAAGAATTATCAGATTTCGGTATTTGATATATTTAATAGGACAAACTATACGATGTCTTGAAAACTCACTAAGTCATTACAGTAGAGTTAAATAAAAAATAAAAAAAATAAAAAATCAATATATAT
>NW_027107553.1:532195-534265 GCF_000696795.3 Halyomorpha halys | reverse complement strand
TAATATGAGGTGCCCTAATTTTTCAAGATGTAACATAGAAAATGAGCATTTTTTATAAGGAAAAATGAAAAAGTCTGTTATATCTTTTAAAAGATCAACAAATTTTATTAGTCCTTCGTCATACAGTGTCGAAACCAAAAGACCAGAACACCATTGTCTACATGGTGATAATTTGATATTATAGATTACCCCTTTTGTCAAAAGACAATAAGATTTTCATCTAGGAGACCTCAATAATGTAATATCACTGCAAATCTATTGTCATTCTCAAGTGACATTATAATGGGTAATTTACAAGCATTAAGCATGAAATTGTCGCCTTAAGATAAAACAACTATCATTTTGTTCTATTTAAAACAAAAGGTGTTAAACTCTAGGAAATATACATAACTATGAAATTACTAACAATTGTTCTGATCATGATGACAAAGAATAACATTTTTAAAATCTTTCAAGGACAAGCTAAGATCAATTGAAACCAAAATAGATAAAACTCTTTTAATACACAGTTGATAAGACTATAATTAAAAGTGAAGATTATGTTGGAGAACTTCAAATTTGAATAAACATTCAGCACGCAAATTTTATATTTTTTTTATTACAGTTTATGATTGATGTATTCAATCCTTTTGTTTGACATTTTTTTCATTAATGCTCCAGCTAACGTAGTTGTAAATGATTATGTATTCCTATTTTGCTCCATTTTTCAAACTGATTAGCTTCTAGGACAATTTACCCAACATTTATAAAAGGGGATTCAATTTATTAATCATTAAAATTTTAAGAGCTAAAATGTTTGAATGCTTATCTTACAATTTTTCCTTCATTATGTAAGATCTTAATAGTAAATTTTTCAAAAACAGATTATGTTAAATTATAATATTAAACTAATTTTGGTTTAGATACTTTATATGTATTAGAAATTTAGTTAGTGCTGTATAAAAAACAAATAAGGTTCTAGTTTTTTTTATTTTTGTTAGCTAACATTTCCGTGCATCCTTCAGGGCAAGAGCAGAATGGACAAACATTACACGGTTGGGTCAAAACATTGGCTTTAAAAGTTATGTCAATTTCTATCACTATCAGTTAATCATTATTCCATTAACTAATAATATATAACTTTGTGTACCAATAAAGTCGAGTACCCATAAACTTTAAACATTTTTAATTTTTTTTTTGATATTGAGCTTGTCTTTCCTAGTCAAAAAAATTGCATATGACTCCACATTTATTTTGATAATGATTGCTTAAAGTGTTTTGCTATTAGAAATCAATGCCTCTACTCATATAAAATATTACGTTTATAGATAGAATGACACAGTTCCTTTTATGGCCCCTTGCAATAATTCTTTTTTCAAAATGAATAATCAAAAAGGGCATGGTAGGAGTGGTAGTTGGTCTCTGTGAGGGTTAGCGTGAAGTTTGAATAAAATTAAATCTTTAGTCTATACCAGAATCGGACAAATATTAGTTACATTAAAACAATAGATAAATTAGCAAGGATACTTTTAATAAATGGTTTAAAAAAAAAAAATGACAACTTAGTTACTAATTACTTGATAGTTTTAGTGCAACTAATTTTTTCCCAACTTTGGAATAAGAATGTCAGCATTTGAGAAATAGTCACCAATGTTTTTATTTTACCAAATAAAAATGACCATCAAAGTTCAAATATTTTGCATATTGTATGCGTACGATTAAAAAAAAAGAAAAAAGAAATGTGAAATTAACAACTAACAGCCTGCTTATAAATTAATTCCCTAACACCAAAAGAAAAACTAATATTAATAAAAAGTAATAATTAATCAAAGATGGAATAAGGGTCATTAAGAATGAAATACCAAAGAATCGGTAAACAGAGCAACCTAAGATTGTCATTTAGAATGAATAATATTCCTGAAAATAAAACAGAAACCCTTATTAAACAAATGTGGTCTAAATATACTAATAATTAATACTTAGACTAATAATAAGTAATGGGAGTATAGTTTGCCAAAATAGTAAAGAACATTTATAAACTGTATATGATAAAAAATAAAATAATCATTTTAAAAAAACAGAATATATATA
>NW_027107553.1:492594-532102 GCF_000696795.3 Halyomorpha halys | reverse complement strand
GTCAAAAACACTCAAATAGTAGAATATACTATTTTATTGAATATACTATTTGAGTTTTTTTGACCGCACCCGGACCATATTCCTTTCATCTTTACACACGGTCAATCAATATCTTCCAATATATATATATAATACTATATTGTTCTATGGCCATTTACCAAAATGGCCTGCAGTATTATCTGTCCACTACCCCCTAGATTTTTGGAACCCAAGAAAAAAAAAGAAAAGAAAGAAAATAGTAAACATTGTTGAGTTGACATCTGCAAGGATCACAAGATCACAACCACACCATTGAATGGATAAAATATGTTATTCATATATATATATATATATATATGACGAAATCTTGCCTATTCCCATGGCTGTTACTGTCAGTAAGGAATATAACATGCATGAGAGAAAATGACTTGATGAATACAAGACTGTTATCAGTAAAGCTGTTGGAACCCTCACTGATGTGCACAATACCTCTGGATATTTGTACAAACAAAGGTTTAACTCAGGGACCATTTACCTCTTAAACTGAACTACATTGTTGACAGTACACTCTTCAACCAAGGAAATTAACAAACAACCAATATTTTATTCCCTTGGATCAATTGATCTAGCTCGAATAAGTCTATAATTTATTTAATTATCACAACATTGTATTTAAAACATTCTAATAGTAGATTCTGTTGTAATTCAGTTTGAATAATTAGTTTGAACTATTTTTAAAATTTTATGATTTGATTTGAAAATATACTGCAATACTATAAACTATTTATAAATTTAAGAATATAAAATAATTCATTAGGCCAATAATTAATAATCAACAATCTTATTAAATATGAAATAGACTTACCACTCAGCAGTCTTCTTAATTTGAAAAAATTCTTTTTTCTTTCTTCAATAAAAACGAGCTGGTACTAACTTGTTTTGGTTTACACTACCGGTTTTCCTGAGCAGAGCAAAATTTAATAATTTCAATTATAAAATCATAATTAGTTCATAATAAAATAGATTAAGTCCTGACTATGGAAAATAGTAACTGCTACGAAACTAAATAGTATTAAATTCGAATGAAACTTATAGTTATTATTTATTTTTATTAATATTTAAAGTGGTTATATTGTGTGCCATCTTCAGTTAACAGTAGAATGTTATGTAAATTTTCTAATGATGAAGGATCAACAATCATAAAGGCTTAAGGTTGATACAAACAAGGTGAAGGGAATAAAAAAAAAAAAAATAGAAAGGTTGTTACACACACTCAAGGATACTTGAGCATTTGTAGCTACTACCTTTAGAGGAAATACTGTGAGAGCTTATAAAAGTGAGTTTTTGTTTAAACAATCATTAGATGACTGCTAATAACTAAGGAGCTTCCCCATAGTGTTTCCACCAAATGATTACTACAAACATGCAAGCTTGCTTGATAAGCACGCATAATTACTTCTTTTGTACTAGCATATTTGAGTGTGTTTAGCCACCTTTAGCCGAAAATGTTAACTTGCATTAAATAGTTTTTGTGTTTAATTTCTAACCACACTGTGTGGGTGTGTATGTGTGTGTGTGTATATATATATATATATATATATGTGTGTGTGTGTGTGTCTGTTATAGACAGATATTCCCATACATTATATTATATTCATGGTTATAGTCTCATATAGCATTTTCAACATCATTATATGAAGTAATTAAACTACAAGATTCCTAATTGATGCAGGAAGAATGCCTTTCATTTTATGAGGCCTCAAGAATATAAATTCAAATTAAACTCATTTATAATTAAAATTTCCAAATTTACCTTTCATTAAAGTTTTGTTTTCTCCTCCAAAAATTTTCAATGGAACATTGTTTACTTATACTCACCTCATTTTCTGTTCTTTGTTGAGGACGGTCTTCTCAATTATCGATTTTATATAAAATATTCAGTAATAAGATTATGATGGAAAAAATTAAGTGAAAAGCTTCCGATTCCAGTGGTGCCAATAACAAAAATTTTATCGTATTACTATAGTACTTACAAAAATTAATTTTCCCTAACACTTTAAGTAATGAAAAATTATACATTTTAATTTAGTATAATTGGTTATTATCCATTTTAAAATATACTTCATCTTAAATAACATTATTTTATCCGAGATTTTATTTATTACTAATTAGTTTAATTTTCCTTTAATAATACTTCAAATTAAACTGTAAATTTATATTTAATCATTTTTAAACCATTTATTTATTATATTTCTTTAGTTTTAATGTTTGATCAAAGTTTAGGTATTAGATTATAACGTAAAAAGTTTCTGCAACAAAACCGCCATTCCAGTTTTTTAACCTTCCAGTAGTTAAAAAACTTCTAGAAAGCGTTAAAATTAGTAATTTGCTACTAGTTAAGTTTCATGTGGACAAATGAGTATTTAATTGATATATGTACGTTTAACATTAATACGTAATACTTTACATTGATACGAAAGAACTTAAATTTATTTACTATTACTTCTCACATTTTTATGTAATTCCATTTTTCAACATCAGTTTTGGTTAATGCAGAGATAATTTTTTTTATTAAGATTTACAGGAATGAGGCAAAATCATGTTTTGTCAGTCTGGATATTTCATTGTAACTTATGTGTATTATAAATACAATTTTATTTAAGTTAACTAGAAAAAAACTACCAAACTATTACTCAATTTAAGTCCAAGTACATGATTTTTTTCCTTAGATTATTTAAGTACAGAGCTAACTTGGAATAAACTTTTTAATAATCTGACGACAAAAAAACAAAACATTAATTGGTGCTTCAAACTTTAAGGACTAGCTTTAGTTTAAAATATTGTTTTCAAAGTCAAATCTTTAATAAATTCCTGTATAGGATAAGTAAATCATTTTAAGTTAGATATAAAAAAAAGTTGTATAATTCAAATATTTACATGATACTTAAATGCTTTGATAGATACTTACATGCTTTGACCTGAAGCTAAAAGAGTGTCTTAAAGGATTGGTAAGTTTAAGGATGTTTTTACAGTAATTTCATTAATTACCTGGAGAATAAAAAAATTGATAAATATTTGTTATATACAACAATTCTGTTCTTAATTGATGAAAGTTTCTTACATTTGTTTAGGAATAAATCGATGTAATATTTAAGAATAATATTGACTATTAAATGCTATTTAATGCTATTATGTAATTAAATCAGGAATAGAAGGTTGGTTTATCATATAGGTTACATACTTGTTCTAGCTGAAGTGAGATGTTAGTGATTTATTCTTTATTTCTCAAATTCCAGTCCACAGTGATTGGAATCAGTTTGGCATCTATTTCTTAATGATTCGCTGCTGTGGAACCTTCAGTTATTGCAGTCTTATACATCATTTTGAATTATCAAATATTTTTTTCAAATTTGATTAAAATAATTTTTTTAACTTACCTCTCCCCACAAATTAAGTCCATTAAATCTTACAGCTATATTTTACTAAAGTTTCAGATAACTTACTGTGGTAGCTCTGTTTTCCATAAAGTACCTCAGCTTCTTCTACGGTACTTACCCATTCCATCTGTCCTCAATTACATTTCACAATACTACCTAATGCTAAGGTTTATCTAATTCACAACTTAGTCTGGACCTCTTCTCATTGGTTGCCTACTTAAATTTACATCTATATTTAATTAACTAATAATTGAATAAATATATTACTTTTTTTTTTAAAATTCATTTATTTCATTTTAATGAGACACTTTCCATTAAAACAATTTACCTCATTTCCATAATAGTGTACTTAATATAATTCTACTTAAGCTAAAAGATTTTAGTACAAATAACTGAATGGAATAATTTCATTACAGAGTAACAGAAGTCAACCAGCCATCGGACTGAAGCAAACTCCTAAAGCTAGGGTAAGTCAGCTTTTCATTCCTGTTAGGAAGGCCTAGCCTAACTCTCAGGTTTTATGTCTTTCTCAGCACTAATATTAATGCACCGTCTCTTTGATATAATAATTAATGTCTATTTTCAATTATGTATCCTATAATTTAACTACAGAATCTGAATATTAAACTGATATTCTATTGGATGTAAGTGTCTCGCTATGTATATAAAAACTGCTATTCAGTGTATTTCTTTCTTTATTTTTTCAAAATAAGTATAAAAAACAATGAAAAAGTTAATACATATTGGTCTCATAAATGAATTTTAAAGTTAATTAATGTTATACAGTCTTCAATTTAATACAAAGACATTAATAATTTTCTTACTAGGAAGTGTCAATCTGAATGGTTAGATGGTTTAATCTATAGGAGAGAAACAGTTGCAGTCGATAATAAAACTGTTAATAAATTAGTCAAAGATTTTAGTTCTATGGAATGCTCCAAAGGTAGACAGGATCTGCAGTCGATAATTTAACTAAATAAAAGGACAGTTGCAGTCGATAATAAAACTGTTAATAAATTAGTCAAACATTTTAGTTTTATGGAATGGTGTCTAAAGGTGGACAAAATCTTGTGTGCAGGAGCTATCTGAACACCAAGGGGTCTCAACAGTGAGGCTTAGAAAGTGGTTGCTAATTTAATTCTGTTTGTCCCTTAATAGAATAAATTATCTTCTCATTTATTGTCTTGTGCTTCTTGTCAATTTTCGAAGTGTCTTTTCATCGTTTTCTTTGTATCGCATTGAGCATGCTTGATCAAATCGTTCCAGATTATTTCTAATAATAAGAATGCTCTCTCTTCATCAAATTATGATTTTCTCTTCATCCCATATATCAACCTATAGGATTCTTGTTTTCTTCTATAGCATATTTTTTACTGCAATTTCTGAAATTGCTGTGTTCTTTGTGGTATAACTAACTCAGAGTGGTTGGGGCACGGCCATTCTGACACCCCAAGAAATAAGTCTCCCGATGAAAAATGAAATATTAGCTAGTTGGCAAGCCATGTGGAATGAAAGCCCACCAAGCAAATTAAAAACTATTAAAAAAAAACAATTAAACCCTGGACCACATCAAACCGTTCCCATCGCAGGGAGGTAGCTATAGCCAAATTGAGAATAGGTCATACGAATTTAACTCATGCATACCTGATCAATAAGCAACCACCGCCAAAATGTCAATACTGCAACAATGTACTTACAGTCAGTCACATATTTGAAGAATGTCATTTCTATTACATGAACTTACCTACATCTACATTTGGAGAGGGACTGAGTGTTTCGGATGCTCTGAATGATGAACAAAAAAACATAGAAATGGTTTTAATTTTCTTAAAAAGAAATAATCTTTTGAATAAGATCTAAACCCAAAAGTTTGTCATATGTATTATGTAGTAGTAAAAATTCTAAAATAAGTAATTATTCAAAGTTATTTAGCAATTAAAGAATTTCAAATCTTGAAATAGAATTATAATGTGAGAAACGTGGGCATTGATGACCTCAGGGTATCACGCCCAAAAGCCCCAACCAACAACAACGACTAACTCAGAGTGTTGTTTTTCCTTTCTCTTATTTGCAGGAAACATTTTATTCTTTGCTTCAGTTTCATAATCTGAGTTCATTCCTGTGGTTTAATATGATCTCAGTGTAGCATAAACCAGTCTGTCTAGACTTCTATCATATGAGTATAAGGTCTATTTATGCTAAAGCTTTTATTGGAAAAATATCACCTAACTAAGACTTGTAGCTTGTTTTTTTTGTGTTTTTTGAAATTATCATTGGTGAATCAATGTGAACCAAGGGTGTAGTCAGTTGTAATATTTGAGTTTTCAGTCCACAAACAGAAATTAGAAGGTGATCTAGGTACAAGATAAGATTGCTAGCATTGGGTCAAACTGAATTTACTTCTCTACTTAGTAATTTACTTTATCTAATTTACGTACTTACTATAAATTCTACATTTATTGTATTACATGAAATAATCCTATAAATTATGTAAAGTGGATTTATATTTCTTGATTCTATCATCTATTTGATTCGATCATGTTATTTGATGTGGTTTTTCAATAATCTATGAGAGAAAGGAACTATGTTTCTGTGCCCTTATTTTGTATTAAGATATATATGATTTCAAACAATGTGACAATTTATCCCTTTTCATCAAATGAACCTTAGTTCATCTTTAATCTCTCTTTGATAAGGATAGAGATCTACCACATTGCAATATGATATATCTGAAGCAGAGCCTGACACAGTTCTTTCAGCCATTTTATAATCTTTTTCTGTTCAACCAGTTGGGTGTCAACTTGAAAAAGCCCTCTGGACATTCACATTCCTTCGAAGTCCTCCTATGCCATCTTCACGTTGGCTCCTGCCTTTGATTTGATACTCGTTAATGAAGCCAATTGATACATTAATATGAATGATGAGGCCAAATTATCTTAGCTGGTTCCCTTCAAAAATTGACTGTACCAGGGCTTCATTTAGACCCGATCAAACCACAGAATTTTTGTCCTTTAGTTCTTCCTTATAAAATGTGTTTAGACTCTTTTCACTGAAATGTGTGAGCTTATAGAAAAGCATTGTTTTATAAATAACTACTTTGTATATTTTGAAACTTATCTCTTATGTAGGATACTTCATTTATAGTCATTATAAAGCTTCCCTACCAAACGAACCCTTTCTGTGATCTAAAATTCTATTTACCCTTCTTCCTTTAGGCGGACCCTAAGATATTTTATATTTGCTTTAGCCTTATCCTTATAATCTTTTTCATGTATTCTTTATTATGGTTTTATTGGTTAAAGTAACTATTCTGAAGAATATTGACAAATACTTTGTATGTCCAGTTCATTGCTGTAACTTTCAAAATAACTTATCATAACTTTAAATTTGTGTCACTCCTCCCCTTTATTATATATTAAAATCATCTTTTTATTATTTAAATCTTTGATTCTCTACTATAACAAGTATTTTTACATTTATAAGGAAAAGTCAGTAAAGAATTCTTTCCCGAATGCCATCTTCCCCCTCCCCAACCTACTTCTTGAATTAGTTCTACAGTCAACACCATCATCTCTACTTTAAATTTTAGAATAATTTATTGACGAGGTTAATAAATCCTTTACAAAAGTTATTGTTAGTAACATTTCAATCCATATTTCTAGAAAAGTAACTGTGGTGCCAACTAGTAGAAGACTGTTTACTTATTATCTAAGCATAATAGCCACATGAAAGGTAACTAGTTTAGCCTATCTGTTTATAGCTATGTAACAATTTTTAGAGGGAACAGTTCTACAGATTTTCAAGTTTGATGAATGATATTACTTTATGATATCCTGTGAATGTTTTAAAACAATTGGAGCTTAATATGCTGAAAAAATATTTTATTTTATTTTTAGTATTTATGACTTTTTTTATGGTTTATGCTTGAGTTTATGATCATTTCTCATTTGCATTGTTGACTTCTTGATAAACAAAACCGTTGAATTAAAAAATAATGTTCGTCTTAAGGAATTGGGTGTACTTGTAGATCAACTTAACCACATTAGTGGTTTTTTAGTGAAATGATACAAAAATATTGAAACATTTAGTACCTTATGTTAGATAGGATTATTTCTATAGTCAGATTTTTGTTTTTATTTAAATTATTTTACATAATATTGGATATTCAATTATATTAATTATCAGATGGAAAAACATCTACAAATCTTAGCATGAAATTAAAAACAATTTTTAATTATAAATCCTTGCAATATACAAAAAAAAAAAAAAAATATTTCAAGTCAAATAAAACCAAGTTTTGTTAGAAATAGAGGAAGAAATTAGTTTCTTGTTTTTCAACTATAATACTTGATAAATTAACATATTATTAATTTTATGTGATTTGATGAAAATTAGTTTATTACTTATTTTGATTTGGTTTGATAATTTTAGTTCTACTAGATTTAGTTAAGAAATTTATGAATGAGGTAGTTAGTTGTATATAGTTGAAATTAATGAATTTGTGGACTGAGTAAAATTTGAATGTAGCATTCCACTACTAAGGGACAAGGGAAATTCATGAGAAGGATAGAAAACATTAGCATACTAACCTTTACGGTTGAAACATTTGCATGCTATCCTTTTATGTATCATATGAGATACCATTGCATAGTTAAAAGGCTTCAGTTATGGCAAAAATCTAAAAATAAACCAATTACCATTTAAGGTCTTTTACTCTTTTTATTTTTTTCATGCAAACTATTCATGATGTGTGTTGATAAGTTTTATAAACCAGATTTTCGATGGTATTTCCTTAAAGATATTCGATTAAAAACATCTCTATGGTTAATTTTTATGCTAATGAAACTAAAATAACTTTTCTTAATATTTCGCTGCTTAGTATTGTTGAGAGAGTCAGAGAGACATTAAACTGTTTAACACGTTTCTGCCCAACAAGTATAATTTTTACTAAGAGTAAATTTCACATTTATGAATACACATTTTGTAAATTACGAAACTTACCTAAATAGTCATTAAATTATCTTAGTTATTTTGTATGCAATGTATAATGCTACATATTAAGTAAAAGAAAGTATAAGAAAGAAAATTTCAAAATAATGTACTGAAAACAAATATGAATATTATGGATACACAAATATATCTTTGGGAAGAAATCTGTTACATTTAAGAGCAATAAATAATTAATATAAACTTTGAATTATTGAACTTTGAATAATAAAAACTTTGAATTGAAAATTTGAATTAAATAAATTGATATTGAATTTTAAAAAGTATTTATAAAATAAATAATTACTAAACTAAAAGTAGTGTATAATAAAATTTATTTTTTATTTATTTATTCCACATTTGCAACTGTGCAATTAGTGCAACAAAAATATTTGATTTATATTTGTACCTCTTTTGCCATATTATTAATGTTGGAGATTCCTAGGCCATTGCCTTTCCAGATTACAATTTGGTTCAGCAGATGGTAGGGTAAATGTTAAAAATGCACTAGTGGATTGGGATTAATATGATTGGTGTGAAATCTATATGTATTCTTCATGTATGCAATATTTATTTTTTAGTATATATATTTATGTGTTTTAATATGGCTTGAGTTGAAATATATCAGGTTGTGTTAACAATTATTGTTGGGATTTTGTATTGGAGTATTTGTATTTTGTTTACCTAGACTCTTTTTGTTGAAACTTAAGTTCTGCTTCTAAGGTTCTTACAGTTCTAAGTTTCAGAACAGTATATAGATAAGTCACTTGGTAAGTAAGTTAAGTATAGATTTGTAACTTAAAGGAAAGTTAAAAAATATTGTTGGTTGTACTGTTCTGTCAGTTCTTTTCTATTTAATTTTGTTTATATGTTCAGGTTATATATATTCCATTTATATAAGAAGATATTAGGGAAAATGGATTTAGTTTTTTGATGTTTATGCAAGATAAAATTTATGTGGAATATATATTTAATATTTTGTACCATTTTCCACTATTAAAATTCTAACATTCAAAATTAAGGGGGTAATGATCAGTACTAAATATTTACCATATTTACGGGAAAAACTTTGTAAAAAAAGTCCTAAATTCCATACCTAATCAGAAATTGGTTACCTCATTATATTTTGGGATTAGGAAGAGCTGTAAATATGCTTTATAATATACGTCTTTTTAAAATGCTAGTTATATAAAAACTTTAAGCAGGTGTTCTAATATTCTTGCCTAGCTGTTGGTTGAAATTTTAGTCTTTTCATATTAATTAATATGTTTGTCATATTGAATGTTTTTTAATTAAATTTATTTTATGTTCGATTTAATATAAATGCCATTGTTTTGATATAAAACGCCAATGTATTTTAAGTTTTTAAATTTTGTTTCAGTTAATTTATTTTTTTAATTTGTATTTTTCTTGAGTCCATAAAATTTTACAACTCAAATTGGGTATTTTGGGATCCTTGAAATAAATTTCTACACTTTGAATTAAAAACTCAGTCATTTATTTAACAGCAAACAATTTTTTTCAAGGATTAAAAATTCATACTTACTATCATTACAGTACACCCAGCTTATTGTTAGAAAAAAAATGTAAAAGAAGATCTTTAATTTATTTCTGATATGTGGAATCAAATTATATAGTTTAATAATTAATGCTGAACTATCTCTTGCCCTCACAATCTCTCATTAAACTTTGTTCTTTGATGCTTTTTTTAATTGTCATTGACCAAGCTTCATTTTTGTGTTTCTATATTTTAAAACTTGTGATTCACCCAATAATACTGGAACAGATTAGGTAAGTGAGGAAAATTATTTTTAAAAACTTATTTATTTATTTCTTGACTGGTTTTATTGAGCAATTAGTAATTAAATTAATTGATTGTGACCAGCTTTAGGAAAATGTATTTAAAAAATATTGTTAAATTAAGATACTGAAGAGAGGATGCAGAAGTACACAAACATAAATGTTTAAATCATGCATCACTGTTGTAATTTTTGACCTTAAGGTGTGATCAATAAAATAAAATAAAATTAAATTAAAGAATTATGTTAAGTTAAAATTTGTATCTACATTTGATTATTTTCTATTGATATTTTTTCCGATATTGATTAAATCCATTAAACCTTGATAATCATTAATATTGATTTTGAAAAACCAAATTATTTTATTTTATTTACTATCTTATAATTTCTGTATATTATTTTCTCATTAAGTGTAATATTTTTATAGTTTATAAAATATTCACTATTGAATGTACTCACTCTGAATTACTCTATTCTTTCAATTCTCCTTTTAAATGTATTAGTTTCTTGAAAAACTGTTTTATGAAATTCATATACTTTTTTTTTTTTATTCGTTGAATAAATAGATAGTCAATAGAATAAATAGATAGTCAAATAGAATAGAGTCATGTTTTTAGCTTTTTAACTCATAATGAAAAAAGAAATATGGATAATAACTTACTATTTACACCTAGTTTAAGAGAAACTTATCGGAAATATTATACTATACTTTAGGGAATTATTATTATACTTTGGCTGTTACATTAACTGTGTTTAAATTTATTTATTTTCTCCTTTTTAATAAACATTGAAATTTAAGTTTCTCTAGAAGATTTTTTTTTTGTAATAGTTTTGATTAAACAATAATAATATAAGCTGTCACAATCAAATATAATCAGTATATATACACGCATTTTTACAGAACAACTCATTTTTATTTGCTACTTATTAGATAGTAACTATGTTATACATTTTGGTAAAAATAAACTGAAACAAAACTAACCCAAAACTGTTGAAATAAAATGATGTACAGATCATTTAGGAATAAAATACAAATCATTTATTGATGATTTTTGCTGCAGTATATGTTTGGTTCTCTTATGTTTATATCTACAAGTTTTTGTTTTGTTTTTTAATTTCCTATTTTAAATATTAATGGATTTATAGGATTAGGGCAACATTGAAAGAAATTATGAGTATTCATTCATGTTCTGTGTTTATATTTTGTTCAAAATGTATAATAGTTGTTCTTGTTTAATATGAATAGTTGTTGAAAATTCTGAGAATTTTGTTTTGGAATAATTGTAGTTTTTCATATAATATATACTGACTGAACTAAATAAAAAGATAAAAATAGAACTTTGGTAGGTATGCTGTTGTTACTACTCATATTAATGTTCTGTAAATTTTAATAATTATTCTTTTTATAAACTAGCAACTAGTACTTATGCTTTTACCACCATGTTACATGATAAAAGGTTTTTCTAAAATAATATTAGAATCTGTTTGTACTTTGTAATTTAAGTTCTAAATCAGGATTTGTTTTCAATGGATAGGATTGAACTCATTGGCCCGAGAGGTAGTTGTGAGAATTAAACAGGTGATAATGAGCCAGTTCAGATCCTTTACTGTTTAGACCTTGCTGATGGCCAGATGAATGTGGAAAAGGCACAATGCAAATTGGTTTTCCATTCCGCTGTAAAAGCCTTTACATTTATAGCGCTGCCCATTCACTCTAGCTGGGAAACTCATTTGCAACTGAAAGCCTGTTTAGGCAAAGCTTGTTCCCTTTTTCTCCCTCTTCCTCTCCATTTTGTATCCCCTTCTTTGTCTCTATTTTCTCTCCTTCAGTGCATTTCTTATAAAGGAGTAGTGAAACTTTTATTTCCTTCTCTCCCTTTGAGTGTCCGGTAACAATTTGTCTCAATCTGGTGAGAGAACTGAAGGTATTTATTCTTTTGTTAGCGTTTGATTATTTCTTGTGTCGACCATTTATCAGAAACTAAGATTCAAAGTCTTGTCGAATTATTTAATTATAAAATTGTTGATGTATTTATTTTATCAGTTTACTGGTTTTTATTGCATAGTTTATATTATATTTATGGATTTATTGATTAACTTATTAGTTAATTTGTACTCAGCCATTATTGTTATTATTTCATTTAGTGGCAAATTAATTGTATGACTGTTAATGGTGGAAACTACTTGAATTTTTGTTGCTGTAAATTTGTCACTTCTAGTTAATGGTTTTATTTCTATAACTTATTTATGAATTTCAAACAATTTTTAAGAGTTTGTTTTGGATCAAACTATTATCATATTGATAGGTAAACTTTTCTAGAACTACTATTGAAGCATTGCTCTACTTTGAAATTGGACAAGTTTAGTTTTTATATTGCTTTGCTGATTGTGATACTATGATAATGAAATATTTCTTTGTTTGTTGAAATATTATTCTCTTTTTTAATGACTCAAAATAACAGTTAGGCTCTTCAGAACCAATAAGGAATAAATATGACAAGGTAATTGTATATTATATCAATTTCAATAAAATCCACATTTTCCTCAATGAGAAACCCATGCCAAAAAAGTTGTATAGAATTCAAGATTATTTTAATGTAGTGTTTTATCAGCAGTTAGAATTTTCCTAAATATATGTATTCCTAAATTTATTATAGCATGATATAATAATAATTTTCACATTTATATAATTTTTTGTGATAATTGTATTAGATATGCACATCGACCTACAAAATTAACATAGCTTTCCTTTCAAAAGAATATTATCGATTTTTTATTTTTCCAAAATTGAATTTAGAGGAATAGTGTCAACTTAGATTTTATAATTGTTGAAGTTATATTAATGTCCGAAGTTCTTAATATCTCAATATTTTGTATTCTGCAGATTATTTACTTAGCTTAAACTAACCACTTACCTGATATTTTTTATATTCATTGCTTCTTGTTTGATCTTACTGCAATATATTGGTTAGGCCAATTTTTTTGTTTTCTTCTAAAATATGTTCTTATATTATAGATAATCAGTTGGTTTTCTGACCATCAGCAAACCCTGCTTATGGTTATCTGATTCACTGTTCCTAAAGTGTTTTTCTATAATTCTATAAAAAAATAAAATAAAATCGTTTTTATTTCATAAATAACAAGTGTGGATTCTATATTGTTATTTGTCAATTTCCTGTGATATTTTTCTCTGCTGTTGTACCATTTATTAAAAGAATTTTTTTTTAAGCCGGTATGTCTTGAATACCAAACAAGCCTGAGAAACAAAAAATAGAATGTCCTTTGAAAGAATGATCCATATCCTAGAGGCCCTCATAATAAAAAGTAAACTCTGCAAAACGACCTTCAGAGTCTTGTATTCTCTTTTTTGTAGGGTCGTTTGGGTGTTGATTGAGTTCCAGGTAGTTCTGGAACACCTTAAACTCTGAGTCATTACATTATTCATTCCCTTTGGTTATTTTCGCTCAGTCTTAGTTCTTTGGGTTGAATCTATTATGATTCTTCGAAGGTTCGTTCTCGGAAGCAAAAGTGATTCTATTATTAGCACTTGCTGTCAATGTTTTCCTGCAGTTCCGTTTTTGCACTTGGCGCGACGTCGTTGTTGTCGCGTAGTTTCAGAACTTATTTTCATTTTTATCTTTCCTCCTAGAAAATACATCAAATAATATAAGTTAATCATGAATATTTTCATTTATATAATATAATCAGTATATGTTGTATAATCAGTATTGTAATAAATGGGCTTGGCAGCAAGATCTTGATAATATAACTATAACATTTAATTAATTGGGGCGGTAACATGTAAAATAAAGTTGAAACATATAGAATTTTTGTTCATAAGCTCTCAGGAAAATGGGGCGGAAAATCAATTAGTTAATTGACAGAATAGTAGCTTCACAAACCATTTTTTGTTTAGTTTTAAAAATAAAATCCTTCATTTGTTTTATTCGTAGTATACAATTTTTTGCCTCTCTTGTTATTTTTTTTTTCGTCTCAGCGCCTCAATATATCTGTATAATTGGAATTATATTCCATCTAATATTTTATTCAGCCATCGTCGAATAAGGAAAAACGGCGCATCAGTTGGACTAAACTATGGTAATGATTAAAAGAAAGGAATCTGCAAGAAGCTAATACGTGCTAAATCCCTTCTCGTCTACCACCTATTCTCCAATAATCCTGATTTCAAATCCATTTGATAAATACTCTGAAATGTATCTCTAGCAGAAACCATCAATCTCCATTCTCTTTCTGTCACACCAAACGAACTCTACAATCACTTCATATCGCGTGCTCCTAATTCTTCACCCACTCCTAACGTGGAACACTACAGCTTTAAACCAAAATACGTTTTTCTTATGACGAACATAGTGGCTTTATTCCCCCTATCGTTAAATTTCTTGGCATCCTCTTTCAACCAATCCTCGTTAATCTATTCATTCCTGAAATACCCATTCTCGGCAGAGTAGACATTTTGTCTAGTCTTTAGGACAAAATGGACTAAAGGAACGAAATGGGCAACATTATTATTCTTTAGATATTTGTGTAGATGTCTCGGTGACCCATGTGGAATCACAGCAGGATATGAGAAATACAACCCTATAATATCACATCATTTTATATTTACTTGTTTGTTTGGTTACTTCTGTTGTTTCAGTGAATTTGACTCTTTTCTTTTTTGAAGTTGATATTTGTTGTCTCCGAAATAGTTTTAATCACATTTCTACTGAGTTTTTATCAGTCAAATGATAAAAATTTGAGAATTGCCTTCTGCGGAAGAAAATGCAGTCAAGTATTTCTAAATTTAGGCCTCGATTTCGGATGCTGAATCTTAAAGGAAAAGATATCGAAGATGTTGATTGTGAACAATGTAGGGAAGTGCTCATGTGGTCTGTGCCCTCTAGCAGGGTGGAATTGATTTTGTCCACTATAGGCAAAATGGACTATATCGTCTGCACAGAATCATTAAGTATTAATCATCAGAAAACCACCATATCAATATCAAATTACCCCAAACCTTAGCAAGATTAGGAATGCTGTTATATTAAAGCCTGATATAGCTATCCTCATCTACAAAACAATATTAAGGCCATACTGGTGTACGTCTGGAGAACAACATCCTGTACAAAAAAAAAAAACGCAATAATTCCAAAATATTGTCCTGAGAATCATGGTAGATGGCCCCTGGTTTATATTAAACAGCCACCTACATCAAGAACTACCAGTGGAATCGATAGATGTTTTCAGTAAAAAATGGTTTACAAAACCCCACTCCCAACTACCAGTTAATCATGCAGTAACTTAAAATATCGGAAATCCAACCACACCACACTAACTAAAACCCTGGCTGGTGAAAGACATCCTGCGATAAACTATATCATTATTTTTTTATTATCATCGTTATCGTTCTTTTTTCTCAAGTTATCTTTTCAGTGTATATCAATTACTTATTTGATTAATTCTCTAAGTATCATTTGTTTTTGTTTGTTATTTTCTCTTTCATTCTTTAATTTCATAACTTATTGTGGTTTTTATTATTTGTGATGGTTTAATGGTTAAATCATTGTGCACTGTTAGGTGTGTCTTTTGGACTAGACTATACTCTTTTTCTTTCCCCCCAAATTATTAACTGTTAATAAAATGTTAAAATAATCTTGTAAGGCCTACATAGGCTGGTGATAAAGAAACAATAAATTAAAAAAAAAATATTGTCAGATCAAAAAAATAAATCTAAGGATTTTTTATTTTACTAATTTCATTTATGTCAGGCATGTTTTTTTAATTGGAATTTTATGGTTGGGCAGCTAACTCTCCAGTAAATAAACGCTGAAAACACTGGGTTTTTTTTTTAAGAAAAAGAAAAAAAAGTTTGGCTGGAACAGACGAAGTAGTTTTGTCCATAGTGAACAAAATAAAAACCCACTCTGGTTCTCGGTTTTCAAATTTATATACAACGGCCCACCGATCAGTAGCTTTTGACAGATTTTTCTTTTCCTCCACACCATAGCATTATATCCTTATTTTCATTCGTCGCTTCGGTACACTCCTTGACACCTTCAAATCCCACCTATTCCTTCAATTCTTATTCTTCTAAATCCAAAGTTATTGAATTGATTTTCTGTTTTTCAACCAAAATTTTCAATTAAATTGAATACTTTGTCATTTATTTTTTTATTTGCACATCTTATATATATTATTTTATCCTTTATTTTTATGTTTTTATTCATTTTAATTTAACGTTTGTAGATATTGTCTATAACATTATTTCCTTTATTATTTTTATCATTAGTATAAAAAATTACTTTATGATAATATTATTATATAATTTTCATTTGTTGTTTTTTTTTTCTTTACATTCCGAGGCACTAAAACCTTTTGCTTCTATTATATTACACTGAAGGGACTTGTCCAAGAATAAATAAAAATGATATCATTTTTGAAATACATAGGTCATTTACTCACATATTTATTAAGTAAATGATTAATTTAAAAATTCAATATCTGGACTGATATGAGTCATAAATTACGTTCGCAAACCTTATTTTGGAATATCTGAAATTTTGGTACATCGCCTACTTTACCATTGAGTAATTATTAGCCTGTGACAAATATTTAGAAGTCTGAGAAAAATAAAAATAAAAGGAATTTCCTAATAAAAAGCCCCTGTTGATATAGAATGTCGTTTTGTGCCGAGTGGAATCCATCCATGGTAGCGTTAAAGTAAAGGGGATGGAATCTCGTAAAATTGGAAGAAAAAACTCACATGTATCTATTTCTAGTAGGATCTGTTTGAGGGCACCAGCTGCCTCCCGTCCTCGCATATTTCACTTTTTCCTCTTTTACTTTTTGTCTATAAATTTATTTTATTCCGTCTTCTGTTTCTGTGGCATCCTTTGACGGATCGGTCGTGCATTGGAGAGGAATTTGTTCATGGACAAGTCAAACGTGACTGTCAGTGGTTACTTTCCTTTACTCTTCTCTCATGATTTACTGTCTCGTGACAAAATGAAAGTTCAAAACCCATTTTCATATTTCTTGTTCATTATATTTTAATTTCGGTTTATAATTGACGAAGGCTTTCAACTGTCACTTATACTTATACGGCTATTCATGCACTCGTTCGAACTTTGACCGAAATTCGAATTAATGTCGCTTAGCAACCATATAGAACGGACATTTATTTATTTTAGGCTCGTTTTATGTAGAGGTATAGTACATTATCTCATCATTATGAAGCATAAAAATCAGATGTATATATCACACAACCGTCACTTACCACCTTGCTAAAAAAATAATTAATCCTCTATAAATCTGACTCTTATCATAACAATCATTGAAACACGGAAATATTTATTTTATCCTTTAGTTGACTATGAAATTCTTCCATATTTCGTATCTGTTACAATGAAAGTCCAAGAGCCCATGAAAAAAAGAAGTTATTTCACCCCAACTTTTGATTGCTTTAATAAAAACTATATATTGTTACCAGCCAAAATTGACAACGCTGCCAACCATAGTTAGGGGAAATACGAAGTCGCTGCTGATTCAAAACGTTAGAAATTTATTATTTTTTATTCGGAGCTCCATATCTTCAAAACTCGTTGGAACAATTAAACGTATAGATACTTATTAGTATTCAAATTAAATGAAAGCATTAATTCCTTGGTAATTTTTATATCTATTAAACCAATTATGGCTTTCTTTAGACATTTTACAGTCTCCATAATAATGAAAACATGTTGTAATGCATCTGTATTTTGTGTACTTGTAAATGACCGTAACTCTTAATGTATTCGGTAATAGTTTCTAGTTTGTCTAATATTCTAAATAACTAAATAATTTTATTCATAATGATATACCCCATCGTATGATGATTTATCTTAAAAAAAGATGAGCTTGGACTAAGTCTGAAGAATTATGATCGGTAGACAACAGTAATGGCGCACGTGCCGGCCTGTATTTTATTCTTTTATATTCCTATTTTTTTACGTTATCCCATTAATCTCTTTATGGGGTAAATATCATTATGGTCTGTAGCCTTTATTGGAGCTTTGGAGCTCTCAGTGGACAATGATCCTTTGTCTGCCCGACTATAGCCTTTTGGGGTGCTCAGCTGTTTTTGTTTCTCTCTTCCAATGAAAATGAGATAAAATAAAAAATACTTAGTGGCAAATTTCATTAGGTATTTTCTAACCTGTTTTAAGTTGTTAAGTTTTGACGATTAGTTATTTTTAGACCTGAACAATTTATTAATAATTTAACCACATTTTATTTTTTTTTAAAATCAATTCCCTTCAAATTATATCTTAGTTTTAAATATTGTCCCTTCTTCGCTTCTAATATTCATCTTCCTTACTTATTTTTAGTTTATTTCTAACCCTGATTAGTAAGAGTAATTTGGCTTTTAAGATTACTGAATAAATAAAATAGAAATTTCTTATCCAAAATTATAATATACTAAATGGCAATAAGTAGTAGTAATTATGATAAAAAATTTAAAAATAAAAAAGAAAATAAAAATAAAAATTATACTTTAAAAAAAATACTGCTCCTCAATTATAAATTACATAAAATTTTTTTTCTTTTTTTTAAATGGTGTTAAAATTAAGAATACAAATTAGAAGAAGATGGTTGACCGTATGAAGTAGATTGGAGGAAGATAGTCCGGGTGGGGGTCAATTAAGGTATCAAAATAGTAAAATTATAATTCAGGATTAATGCATTGTTTTTTTAAAATAAAATTTCGAGGGAGTACTTTTTTTGACATTTAGGTGGGTCAAGAAAGTCAAGAAAAATACTTGAGCGCTTACTAAGCAAAATTAGTGGATGGGATTTAATTAAATTGATAATGGACACATTTTACTTTCATCCTTATCTTTTCTTTAACCGTGAACCAAATTTGACTACCCGTTTTGGAAATATTGAGGTAAAGTAAAATACGTTTGCGCATGCTTAAATGGAAGTAGTGAATAAAATTGATATTATACCTTTTTTGTACTTATTTCCAACTTTAGACCAAATTGGGCGAATCGATATATTGGCCGTTTTCGATATTTAGTAAAATAAAAGTGATTCTATCTAGATACCAATCAACTCGTCCCTAAAACCGTTTTCTATATATTTTTCTTTTTACTTTCTATATTTGTGCAGAGCTTCTCTATCTTCAGCTGTGAGGAAGCAATAGGTACATTAAAAAAATAAATAAATCGCTGATCTGATAAAATCTTCATTAAAATTAACTGTGAACAAATTTTGTAATTAAGTTTTACCCAGTTGTTATTTAGAGTAGTTATGTAAGTTTAAAATGATCTCTCAACAACTGAAATGAGCAGAGTAGCATATTTGTATGCGCGTAACAGCACTGTGTCAAAATTGAGGAACTATTGTTTTCTTTTTTCGGTGGGATTGTTTCCTGTTTAAAACTCGTTTCTCTTTTCTTCTCTTAAATAACTTTTTTTATAACGATATTTAATCAATGCAATTATCCACAAATAAGTGAAATATATAAATAAATTGCTTATAAGCATTTGCTCAATAGTAATTAAAAGCATCCCTTGTGGCCTGTATAATTATAGTACAAGAGCCGAAGAGGAGAAAAAGGGCAGTTATCTCACCCCAATTTTTGATTACTTTAATGAAAACTATGTATATTTACTAGTCAAAATTGATGAGTCTGCCAAGTATAGGTAGGGGGAATAAAAAATGGTGACTGTTTCAAAGCGATAAAAACAACTAATTTTTCATTCGGAAGTCTATATCTTAAAAAGTAGGAACAACACAAGAAAATTAAGAGAACGTCATTTACAAGAACAACAATAAATTAACATTTTGTGAGTTTATTTTGTCAAATATCATAAAAACTACTACTCCTACGAAGATAGACATAATTAACTATTTTGTAGTAAATTTGACTATCTTTAAGTTGAGCGCTGGCAGACATTAGTACGTCCAATGGTTTCTGAAATAAAGTTTTTCATAAATCAAATTTATTGTCCGAACAACTATAAATCAATTTATTTTAGCAAATATCATGAAAACTACTATTCCTATGAAGGTAAAGATCATAAACCTCTTTATAGTCCATTAAACTAGCTTTAATTTGAGTGCTAATATACATCTGTACGTCACATAGTTCCTGAGATATAGATTTCTCAAAATAAATTAACTAACTACTAGTCTCTCAGTAGATTTTAAAGACATTTTGCTTTTTAAAAAGCTGTATCTCGAGAACTATTGGATGTAAATAGCTCTTTTAGGGCTAATATTTCAGCAAATTTACTCTTCTTTAAATAATGTTCTCTTAGATTTTCTAGTGTTGTTGGTAGTTTTTAAGATATAGAGCTCCGAATGAAAAATTAAGCTTTTGAAACAGCCGCGATTTTTTAATCCCCCGACCTATACTTGGCAGACTCATCAATTTTGTATCAAACTAGTAATTATACATAGTTTTTATTGAATAATAAAAAATTGGGAGGAGATAACTGCCTTTTTTTCTTCCCGGCTCTTGTACTATAAGAAACACTCTCTAGCTTGCGGTAGCGTAAATCAAACGAGAGAAGAGCGCCATTTTTCTTCTGTG
The DNA here is from genome assembly GCF_000696795.3 of Halyomorpha halys. Classification (NCBI taxonomy): domain Eukaryota; kingdom Metazoa; phylum Arthropoda; class Insecta; order Hemiptera; family Pentatomidae; genus Halyomorpha; species Halyomorpha halys. The sequence goes on along the minus strand of NW_027107553.1, from coordinate 511,322 downwards.
GGTATCAAAGGAATTATCTCCGTTCTTCTCCTGAATTCAAGTTATGATGCGAGAGTAACTTAAGGAAGTGGTTCCCTGACTAGGGATGGGAGCCGGAAGAGAGGAAGATGAGAGAGAAGATGCCGCCTTCATCCAGATAAATGTCCACCTTAGTGAGTTCCCTCTATTTTTCAGCCCTAATCCACTGTAAACGGATCTTCGTGCTCATGGACTCATTAAGATTACCATCTTGGCTGGACCTAATTCAAAATTATAAAACTTAATTCACCCATGTTCCTTTTTGGCTACCTCCCAAAAATCTCACCAAAGATTTTAGTATATTTTTTCTCCTGTTCACTGTCCACAACCCTGTAAATTGTTTAATTAATTCATTTTCTTTCACCCTCAATTCTTTCAATTAAATTATGTACAGCCCACTCATTGACCCAACCAGCGTGTTCTAAAATGAAGTTAAAGGTGGCCTCAATACCATTCAAGAGAAACTGTACAAACGTATTGAAAAATTTCTTTCGTCTATATCATTAATAAGCTTTACTTAATGCAATATTGTCTTATGCTCTATTTTAAAAACATTAACTTCCACTTATTTTCTGAAATATTAAAAATAATAATTAGCTGAATTTGAAAAAAAAAACTTTTAAAGAGTCTTTAACTTTGTTTATTTAATACATTAGGCCACATCTCATTGCTTATATTAATAAAGATTTAATAAATGTGAACTAGAAAAGAATTTGATATGTAGCTGAAGGAAAAAATAAATGTTTCCGTATTTCAACTGCTACCGAAAGTTTATTTTTTAATGCTAAATGTTGAGGTAAACTCTAGTTTACAATTTTTTTCTCTCTCTACATATATCTGATTATGTCATTTTAAAAAACGGTAAATCTTCAGCTATTAAGTTCAGGTGGACTTATTTTTCCTCTAAAAAAATACATCAAATTTAATAGAACCTTATTTATATTCATCAAGTCATTGAACTCCCACAGGAAATATATTTCAAGAAGTTATTCCTTGACTGGTAAAGGATATAAACCTCGGCCCACAATATAAACGGCCAATAAAGTCAATATTGACCATATACCCTCTAGATATAGACTACAATAAAAATCCCGTTAACCTTGTGGCGCTGGCCGAGCAAGACAAAGCTTGGGGGTGATACCAATTATTGTAGGGGGTGTTACCATGGCGACGGGGTCACTCACCCCATACCCCCCACGGCTTCGGCAATAAAACTGTACCGCTCATGTGGATCATTCCCATCATAGCAGCCTTTCTATTTTAACATGGATAAAGTTGTCAATTGTACGATGGCTGGTTGGTAATTGGTATGGTATTCCTAGTTATCTGTAAATTTATATACTGTTAGTTGATGTTATATTTAAAACATTATTTATTAATTGCAGTTAGTTAATCTTGCCTAAATTAGCAAATTGCTGACATAGATATAGCAGACTTGATCTTTCCAAAATTTAACTGAATGTCAGAGTCTAACACAATGATGGTTTTACTAACATCTGGTTAGTTAGTTGCTTTAAATTATTTCAATTGACTGCTAACCTTGTTGTGTTAATTGGCTTTGATTATATTTAAGTTTCATTTGGGTTTTAATTAAGTATTATAAATTTATTTATTTATTTTATTTGCTATTTAAGGATACAGTTGAAGTGGTTTACTCAGCACTAGATTTTGAATTTTGTTTTTATATTCTCTGTTTTTGGCAAGTCTGAAATATATACCATTAAATAGATGAAATAAATCTCTCGTTTACACTATGTTAATATCTATGTTTCATAAACTTACACCACTAAAATTCATTAAACATATGCGGGAATCAATGTCTGAGGCATTTTAAGACAGTCTCTATTAACGAAGAAAAGACATTAGTAAGATATAAGAAGAAAATAAATATTAAGAAACGTTAGTCTTATAATTTTACGAAAAAGACTAATGTTCGTTTTTTAAACCATAACATATATTTTGTCTCGTAAAATAAAATTGGAGTAAAATAACAGAGAGTATACAAAATGAAATTTTTATTTAATATAAATCTAGAACGAAATAAATCCAAATTATGTTTGTTTATATTGTATACCCAACATTTATTTCATACAGTAATATGGGTTTTTTTTGTCTATCAGCAATGATGAATATTGACGAAAAAGGTATCAAAAAGGAAAGGAATATGATGGAGAAGTGGCGTATCTCAATTTCGATTCTTAAATTCTTACTATAATCTGAGAAAATTTGTGGTTTCAAAACTCTGTCAGAGGTAAATAGGCAGATTGGGATGGTACAAATTGAGTTTTAAAGATTTCTACACGGACACTCAAGTAAGTTCCGTAGGAACCTCTTGTTCCTAATAGTAAACCAATAGTAAGTCCAAAAATAAACTCAAATAAGTTTTTGAGATAGCGCACGAATTAGGTAAGGATCAAACCTCAATCTAAGGTTAGCTTCCACGGCTCTGTGGGATACTTCTTATCTCATGTTTCGTTCATTCTCATGCATTAAAAAAAACCCTTAAAATAATGCGAATTATCAATTTAATTTGTACTACTAAAAGAAAAGGGGTATTAGACTGAACCTGCTCTTTTGCATTAACTCAGTAGTGTTCAAAGTATAATTTAATATTCCTCGGTAATACTGAATTAAGATTGGCTTAAATTAATTACCACTTCACCGCCAAACATAGGGTCTTTTTTCATTAGAGCTTGGACAGTATTTATTGACTGAAATGATCTTAAATTACTGATCTTAAGTAACTTACCAAGGTCTTCAGCAATGATTGTGAAAATTAATTTTTACAGATTTCCTTTATAACTTTCCCTGACTATCCACGAATAGGGTAAATAAATTGTTTGGGTATTTATTATAATCTGACCGTTTCTGAATGTGGAAACTAGTATATATAAATATATTTACATTGTCTAATTACTATCAGATAATAAAAAAAAATTTTGGAAGCATCTCATGTAGAAACACATTATTGTCTGCAGGAAAGTAATTTGTGGCGCAATGTTGTCGCTTTTTCTGTAACTTCGATTTGGAAAGAGATTAATAATTAAAACCAATATTTGGTTCTGAGCCTCAGATAGGATTTGAATGGATTAGAGATTACATATTCCTTTATGACCCGAGAGGAACCAATTCAAGAATAAAAGTTTGAAACATGTTGTCCAACAGAGAATAACAAGAGCAGAATGAATACTCTATAATTTGTGATATTTTTCCACCCACCAATCAGAAGATGTACCTTCCCTCTTTCCCTCTCAGGCCTTTCGTACCTTTCACTATCCCTGGTGGGTTACACTCAATAACACGAATTAAAGCCGTGATTAAAGCATGCTATCCTATCCAATACTGATAGAACAAAGTAACCACTTCGACGATATATTTCGTATATTAGAGGGGGGAGGGGACTTAGTCTTAACCCTAAGGATGTCCTGTAGGTGAAATAAAAATCCACGAGATGAGGGTCGGCTGCATTATTGATCAGAGTAACGCCTATTTTGCATTATCGGTAGCAGTATCAACTTTTAACTCATCCTATTTCACCCCATCCAGTCATTTTGTTTCCATGATTTAATTTTAGGGTATTATGTCTGAAACTATCGCTGCCTATAATGTTCGATGCTCAGGAAGTCTGAAAATCTATTTTTCAATATACATTTACTGATCTCCCTTCTCTACTGGCTCTTCTGTGTCTTTAACTTTACATGAGACTTTCTAACTATCAAAATAGTTTTACTGTATGGAGAAACTAACTTTCATGGTAGCTTTCCCCATTGAGCAGTAATATATATTCAATTGTCGTCGACAAATGGTTGCAATCAGTGTCAGTAATTAGGACTGTTTAGTACTAGGACACTGAGGCTCATGGTCGCTCATTAGCTCACGACAAAGGAGAGTCGGCTCATGAGAGATCGCCGAGTCTTATTTACGATCTGATCGATCCTATCTTAATGACTTCACCGCTCATGAGATAGGCCACTTTGTTCATTGTCTGCATCGATTGAGATATGAGATAGGAATTTATGATAAGTCTGATTCACAAATGGAAGGCGATCGGACTCGTAAAACGGAGACAAGGCGTCAGGGAATGAGTCAGGATTTTGGATCTTTTTTATCATCGGTCTTCTTCTAGTCCTGAGATTCTTGAACATTTTATGTTCATAAAACTTCATGGTCGATGTTGTAAGATTTATAATGTGAGTGGGAAGGAGTAAGGAAGTTTAGAATAATATTTTAATCCTTAACACCTTAGAAAAATTCTCAAGTATTAGTGAAGGGTATCACCAATTAACTCAAGTCCAGCTTAATGAAACAAAACATATTTTGAAAATGGTTCTAAAGTAATTAAATTGGTATAATTAATTTGCTAGTTATATTGAACTCTAAAATAAAATTAGATAAGAGTGAATGAAGGTATTTCGTTACAAATATAAAATTCTGAAAATAATGAATTTACAATATATTAAACCCAAATTTTAAATTCTGAAACTACCACAACTTAAGGCTTAAGAAAAATCAAACTAAATGCTTTATAGAAAGGTGTATTTAAAACATTCTCCAAACAGATTACCTCTGTTTTGCTAAAATGTCACAAAACATCTTCATCCACTAATATCTTTATAAATGAAATAATAAAAATTAAAAAAAATATTTAAATTTTTTGGTTACTAATGTTTTATTGTTGTGTTCTTGTTTTTTTTTTCAGGTGAGTAAATATTTCCAGTATATCACAAAGATGTGAGTATTTTTGATTTTTACAAAATTGATGGTGCTTAAATTTCATGGATTACATCATATAACAGGAATCTATTCATATGAATACCAGTGAGTTTGTTTAATATAATATGCTACATCAATATAATATAATAAATATATGTAGAATACATAGTGTAATGTCGATCCGTTTTACCTATTTTTTGTTAGTCTTTACAATCCGCTGTTGTAAAGACGAGGGGCCTGATTCTAATTACCTAACAATTTTGAACGGTGTTTCCAACTAATTTATACAAAATATTTTAGTTTTATTTACTCTTTTGCGTTTGAACTTTTCTATTACATTATATCCATTAACAACGATAATTTTAGTTTCTATTCAAAGACAATATGGTTTTAGATTACAGGAACTTTCTTCCTCTCACCATAAACACATTATACAATTCTTAGTTGACTTAATTATAATTTTTATTTTTTTGTTGCTTCATCAATATCATGCTATAATCTTTGTAAACATGGAAGAATTTAAAAACAAAAATATTTTCCTCTGATAATTTTCATACGGCTTCAATGAAAAAAGTTGGTAATTTGTCTGTTTTCGATATATAGTCTAATTCGTTTTCGGCGCAAATGATATTTTGATGAAATTTTTATACATAGCTTTTTTTTTTTTTTTTTTTCTCGGCCAAGACTCCCATTGGAGTCCTATATTGCCTAACCATGGTTGAGGGTCAAAGTTCTTCATTTTGTGGGACCGTCACTCAATGAAAAAAATCAACGTCCCAGGCCGGACTCAAATCGGCACCGCCAATAGACATCAAATTAATCAAAGACTGTGTCTTAACCAGCTACGGGCGGCCCAAAATAAATGGTTTAGTCCATATACTTATTTATGCGAAAATGTATTTTCCTCGACACGATTTTATTTCAAAAACAAAAGAGCTGATTTGGATCGAATTTGGAGATTATTGTAAAATAGGTCCAGTGCCTATTTCATTAGATTCCATTTACGACTTCCGCTTGTTCAATCGAAAAACTCCTTTATGGATACACCTATATTTCAACAAGGACTGACTCGTCTTGTAGATTTTATTCTCATACGACAACTCATTAATCTAGAACTAAGATTGAAATTTTAAGAAAGAAAAAAAAGAAGAAGGTAATTTATAGAAAATTCAATTTTAACAGAACAATTGAGAGGATATTAAAATAAAAAAGAAAAGGAAAGATCCTATTTTGCATAATTTTTTACATTTTTTCATATGGGTTTTAATTAAAGTTTTGATATTATTTAAAATTAGACGCATTCCGAAGATAGTATCGTTGGCTGTTAATTATTATTATTAGTTTATTATTTCCTTTGATGTATATATGCAGTGTTTCTCAAAGCCATTAGAGTCGTTACAATTTAGTTTCATTCAACAGTACAGTTTATTTTATTCCTCAAACACAAAAAAACCGACTGTTTTTGTCAGATGTGCCATTGTTCAAGCAATGTTTTTACATATATTATCTATATTTGTATTTAGTTCGTCTTGCTGGGTCTTTAGTTTTGTTCAACATTTTGATTTGAGTTAGATCAGTGATTCCCAAAGTGGTCGGTTATGTTCACAGGTGCATTTGGGAGATATAACTACAAGTTGTCACGGTCAAAAATATCACTGCTGACGAAAATAGACCCAAGGATTACAAAATTGGTGGCAACACACCCGATTCATCCTTATCATTAAGATGATTTCGAATGTTTTAACTTTTATTGTATTATATTCTATTCCGAGTTCAATAAATAGTTTCATAATTTCAAAATTCAATGTTTCTAATTTACACCTTTCTTTGCTATATTTCCTATTAATTGCTATGAACATTTTTTTAAAATTGATTTCCAGGAAGCTCTAAGTAATATTTTTCCTGGAAAGTGGGCGGTAGGACAAAAAAAGTTTGGGAACCTCTGAGTCAAATGGTCGATAACGCGTACTGGGAGTGCAATCTTATCAGACTAGGTTTACTGAGATCGCTCGCTCCTCTGGGGCTGCAATGCAGAAGTCCTTCGTCAAAGAAAAAAAGAGAATCTCTTCAAATAAATCCTATGCGCCTTACAAAGAAAATTTATAAAGACTTTTAAATAACAATAAAAGCTTTAAACTTGTATTTCATATACTATGAATTATTTTAAAAATTCTATATGGAATTAAGAGATACCAAAGTATAGCTGATATTTTTTCTCAATCGCTATATTAGAGTAATTTTTTGCTTTCTTAAACTATTTTACACACTACATATTTTTATTCGTTATTGATTCTTTTCCCCCGTTTACTCTATTATGGAATTGAAAATAACCAATATTTTTCGAAACGCGCTAAATAAACATTGTCCTTAATATGTGATTTAAACGTCACAGGAAAAAACAGTCCTTAAGGCTTTACTTGTTGAAACAAACTGGAACATGCTGTACTCAAGCCTGAAGTGGATGGGCCATCTTATGTGGGCTGAACTTGGATGGCGCCTCGCCAAGAGGTACTGTGAATGCCTGTTCCTAACCAGCCACGAATGTTAGAAGCTTGTTGGGAAACCATCAATTTTCCTTCACGAAACAACATTTGTTTAAAATAATTTGGACTCATTCACTATCTCTTAAGCATTATTAGTCACCATCGTCTAAAAAGGGGTTCGAAAGGTTAAATTTAGAGCAGACATATTAAAATTAAAACCTAAAGGATTCCTTATCTAATTTTAGCTATGCTTAATGTCATTCAAAGTTATTTTGGATATGGAGTTTTCCAACGTTTTGAAATAAAAACAGTTGTGATATATAATAGGTCCCTATAAAGAATACCAAAGAGTGTATTAAAAATATGACTACAAGTTTAGTAAAACTACCTAGCATTAACTGTGACTTCATTGTTCGTTATTCTGCAATAATTTTAATGTTCCGTTGAAATTTTATATTTGTTGAAAATTAATTTATTTAATTAAGTAAGTAAGCAAACAAAAAGAAAAATTAAATGACTACCTTTATCATATTTAGATAAGTTACTGATAACAATTTATTTGATAATTAATGGTCAAAATATAGTTATAATAAAACAAGTTTGTAAAATTGTCATGAAAAACAGGATGCTATATTTCGCCTAAATAATCTTTATAAACCTTAATCTCAAAACACAATTGTTATTAGATTGTTCTACTGAAATTTAAAAATATAATTATGCCTATTAACGGTCTTTTTTAGATTAAATCTAAAAATATAATTATTAATATAAATCTAAAAATATAATTATTAATTTAAAAATATAATTATGCCTATTAACTAACGGTCTTTAACAACGTTGCAGTGAGACTGGAGATTCTCCTGGGGCACACTCAGCCTTCCTAAAGGGGGGGTGATCTTGGGCTTAATTAGGTTGAGGTAAAAACCTGGTTGTTTCGAGTGAATGCTGACCACATCGCCTTATTTAACTGTTGGTCAAGAAACGGCTCCTCTTCAAGTTTTAAACCCTAGATCTTTCATATATTGTAGTGTTAATTACAATTGATTCAATTTCAGTTTTATTAGTGATTTAAATTCAAAGTCTGAAACTAGATACAGTTAATATATTTTTTTATTTTGTTTTAATGTTTCATGTGATTACTATAAATATTGAATTATTAAATTTAATTTGTAAATCATTATCAAATTTTAAATACCATAAAAACATTCGTTTATTTCAGCTCTTGCTCTAAACTCGGTTGTGTTTATGAATAATGTTTTAAAAAAAAAATATAAAAGTCTAAAAAAAAAAAATCAAAACTGACAACATTTGCTCTAATTGCTAATTTCTCACGAAAACTTTCTTTTATTTTATCAGAGCGTTTTTGTACTTTAATTTATGTGGAGTTTCTAATTCCCTTTCCTACAGATGTGTAATGACTAAATTGCTGTTGTAGGTTTGACGAATATGTTGATTAAATAATGATTCTGTCGTACTTAGATAATTGAATATGCTATACCTTATCCATTAATTATTGATAATAATTATCAATAATAGTCATTTATATATTTTTGTAGGATAATGAATTTCAGTCAATAATAAACAATCATATTTTTGCGACGTTAGTAAATATTATCCTGCTATATATTTTACATACCCTAATGTAAAAAAGAAAAATTTTTATAATATGAGAAAAATGAAGTACTCTATCATCGCCATAATATAGTTTTTTATTATTGATTGAACCCCGAGATCCTAAAAAATGTTTACCATTATAGTTAAGAAATAATAGTCTTAACTTTGTTATTATATCGATTACTATAAAACATTGAAGATTTGACTTTAAAGTTTTATCTCAGTAAATGTATACGATATTCTTAATGAGTTTCCTCTTTTAAACGTATGCTCCATCAAAAATAAAAATAAAAATAAAAACCTACGCACTCATTATTCAAGTGCTCTTTATTTATTCCCTCTCATCTTCGACGTCAGATGATCCCATTACAGGATCTTCAGAATTAATTACCTATCTGTAGTGAATGGACTCGGCTCGTTTTCCTTGACATTTAAGCTTCTGTAATCAATAATTGCTGAACTACGATTACTGTAAGCTTTCCCGGTGTAGTCTTGTTAAGCCGCTTACTAAGCTATCACTTAACTGACGGGTGTCATAATCTGTTTAAAGAAAGTTAATAACTTTAAATACTGTTTTTAATGCTGAAATTTGTTAGTAATTATTTTGGAAAAATCATGGTTCAACATTTCTTAAAGTACAACATGTCGACTGATTGATCTGGAATTAATTTGGAGCTTAATTCGGTATAATAGTTTTATTAGTTGAGAAATATATTTGAATAATGAAAAGGACGTTTTAGTCCTTTCTCAAAGTTCACGTTTTGGAATATGGCACATTTCTGCTCAAAATTTAGTTTTTGTTAATGAATTTACAAATTTGCCTGTAATGGTTTAATATTAAATATTGTTGGTATTTAAAATTACTTTTCCAATAACAAATCTTAAAATGTAAACCTACCTCAAATTTTCAGATGGAAGGAGGGTGGGGTAATTTTTATTTGTTCTTACTCGATTATAAAATGTTCATTATTAAAATTAAGCAATAAAATAAAAACGGGTGTATCCTTATCTAAATCTGGTCTAATTTCAATTTTTTTTCTTTCTCCTTTTGTAGGAAAATCAAATGCAATCATTCAATTTATTATCAAATGTATACTTTTTTATTCATGCCCAATAAATGTTTTCTTCCTTACGTTTTTCTTGAAAATTTATTTTATATAAGATGTATAAAGGGGTTTTAAGGAGAATACTTAGTCATGTTTTGATGAAATCGATCTTTTTTCAAGAGTTTTTTTTTTAAGGGTGAGAAAATGGTTTTGGAATCATCACTATATTTTCATTATGTCTTCAGTAATGGCCGAGAGAGGTCGTCCCTATCAAATCGGTCGCCATCTCTAAATAAAAAATCAGATTGGTTATGTCGAGTTCCTTGGATCATTGTCGGGTGACCTCTCCCTTCGGTGCCAAATATGAAAAAAAAATTGCCCTGGTAGTTCCGTAGAAATCCAGTTTTTTTCCCGATATTTGAATTCATTATTTTCAATAATGATTTAATTTGAAACTGATTATATTGCAAATTGTATATGATTTATATGAAATTTTCATTCTAATCTAAGTAATATTTGTCAATAAATTACGAATTTCTCTCTTAAGAATTTATCCTTGATCTTGATTATACCACGATAACAAATAATGTACTATTCCAACTTCCTAAAATCGAAAATTTTAACTAAAATGATTGAATAATACAATCATTACGCAAAAATGTCCCGCACCCAATAAAGTGTTCTCTAGTGCGAAGTGAAAACATCTAGGACCTTGGTCTATCACGACCCGCGAAGATATTAACAGACCACAGACCTCACACAAGCCGCTGGAGACTATATATATCGCTGATCTTTTATTTGGAGACCCTGGAGAAAAAAAAAATCGGAAATGTGTTGCGAGAATCAATGTTAAAATTGGCCGTGATAGGCGCCTTGTTTTTTTCTTTCTCGTATTTTTTTTTTTTTTTTGTATTATTGTTTGGGAAAAATCAATAGTACAGAAATAGATAGGGTTAAGCTTTGTCCAAAATATATAGTAAGGGATGTTTTATTGTATCATTTATAAAAGACTATATAAAAAAACCTTGGTTTGAGTTGTCTCAAAGGTATATTTAGGTTTTTAGACGCCCCTGTATATCCTCATAATATACTTCAGGTTATCCTTTGAGGATATCTTTTGGAAAGTTTATTTTAATTAGAAGCTACTAATTTTACTAAATTAAAATTCCACGAAAATAGTTCCCTACAAATATTATACCAAATGAATTATTAATTTACAAAAGATTAATTGGGAGAATTGCTTAATAAAATTTTTAAATCTGATGCGGTGTGCCTACAACTCTCACTTACCATCCTGAAAGGCGGAAATTTCATACAATAATTTTTATTTCTATTACTAAAAAATTTGTATTTTAAAGTTTCTCTTAATAACTAATATTAACTTTTTTTATTTCAGTTCAACAAGATATAACTAAGTAATGTACGTATGATTGGAATAGATCGAGAACCCTTGGCGGTCTCCGACTTTTCAGTCTCTATTTCTCCATTTTTCTCCTTTATATAATTATTAAGTTATTTCATAGTTCATATTTACATATTTTTTATTACTGCTAACAAAGAATAAACAAAATGAAAGGTACTTTGAAAAAGATTTTTTTAAAATGCGTCGTGTATTTCCGTCCAAAACTCGAATTATAATTTTTTCTCATTTGCGCGACTTCTTACTATTATTCCATATTTAGGTTAGTGAAGGTAAAAAAAAAAAAAAAAAAGTAATTCTAATTTTAAGCTTAGTTTTAAAGTGCATATATAAAACAGAATAGTTGAACTATTTGTATTAAAAAATCCTGTTAAAGGTTTAGAATTAGATTTATGGTTTCATCTTGAACCTGCCTTCAAAGTTGGGTAACTATGGAGATCAACGAAGAGACAATTGTGGAATATTTAACAAATTCCATTTCAAATAGGATTAGAAACAATAATTACTTGTTGTGGACAATTTATGTATGCTTCTAAATCACAATAAATGAACATGGAGAAATTTATAATATAATATATAATAATAACTTAAAATAATTTAATAAGTTATTCCATGTATTATGAAATAGCATGATTTCGATTTGTGCTATTCATTGTTACAATAAAACTGAAAATATGGTGATAAGACAAAAATACTAAATAGCACTTTACTGCGTTGATGATTGATGATAAATTTTAATTCTTGATTAAGAAGAGTTTACATTTAGTTCGTATTGACTTTTTAATCTCCTCGCATTGATGTTCAAAGTAGCTATTTCTTGTACCAGTCAAATGATATATTCGTGTAATCAGTGAGAAACCAACTGGGGTAAAGACTTCGTATGCATTGAATGTCGGTTGATTTAAGTCATTGTATATAGTTTTGTTGCATATCTTCAATTATAATAAAAATATTATTTTTGTGATAGTATATTTTTGTCCGTAACGTAGGTGTGTCTGCGGCGCCAAAGTCAGCTGTTTTAAATGGCAAATGAACTTTCTGTCTCAGGTCGACTTTTAAATATTTCAAAGAAACAGAAAATAAGTATCCATTATTTTTCCTTCCTTTTCATCTGATGGACTCCAAGTCATTCTTTGGGGGTTAAACCCACATGTTCCAGGTAAAGTTCAGTATCTGACTGAGGTATGTGGTTAACAGGGGATACAGATATCTAGTGGAACTGATTTTCCAGTCTCTATATCTATATTTGACTTATCTTATTCAATTACCATTTATTACTTTTCTTTTTCCAGTCGTTATTTTTTAAAAGTGTTACTGTCAGGAAAATATGTTGTATTTATTATTTCTTCTTAAAAAACAAATAAACAAATTTTTATTGAAATAATACAAACTGCCATATTCAAGGACAATGAGTAGTATTAAGGCTGTACGTATTTAATCAAACTATAAATACATTAAAAGCTAAATATAAAAAAATAATTACAATAATTAAAACAAAATAAAAAGATAAATATAAAATAAAATGGACAATAACAATGTTGAAATAATATACGGACATCTAAAATAAACATAAGTTGATCAATGAGTTAAAAAATTGGAAAATCAGTTTACAACTTAAGTAAACAAAATTAAAGAGCATAAATTAATATAATTAGCAAAAAATAAAATGAATCGTAGCTGTGTAAAATATTTGTATTTATTGAAATTTGTTTTTTCCGGTACACAACTTTATAATACATTTTCTAAAGATACAATTCAGGATTTTATTTAGTTACATGTAGAATTTCTCATTTTTTAAGTGAATTTAATGATTGTTTTGTCTGATGAATGGTAAATGGTAAAAAAAAAAGACATTCTTATGTTCTGTACTACTACTACTATTTTAAAAACTTAGGAATTATAATCTTTATGAATGATTATCTGTGTGTAAATTATTTCAATTTTAAAATTGAAATAAAGTTTATTTTAATTATCTGTTTTATAGTTTCAAGGCGTATTTATAAAATTTGAGCAATCGTTTCCCTTTTGCATAATTATTTTAATACATATACTTAAACCGCTATATTAAATTGCTTTAATGCAGGGGAGATATTAACTAAATGAATGGGAGAATGCAGCAAGACGATAGTAAACGAGGAGGTAAAAGTAAACAAACAGGTTTTGAGCTGGCGGGGGAAATAGGAGCCGGTGATGTTGGCAGCACTGCGCAAGGCAGGCCGGGCTCGTCGATGCCCAGTGAATACCCGCCAGCCGGGTGCTGAGGTGTAATAATTCTGTGTCTGTTGTTGTTGATCGTTCCGTCTTGTATCTGTGCTCTTGTTGGTTTTTATCAAGCTTGTAGATTTGTAATGGCGGGCAGGTCTCATCTCCGGCTTGTCTAGTGCTTCGGGTCTCTCGGACAGTGTGAATTTCGCCTTGTAGTGTATAGTATTGTTGACCATGTGTGTATCAGTGACATAAACGGGTGTCCTCAACTTCATTTGACATGTGCACTAGGGTTCATCTCTGCCTGCTGCATTCTTAAGCCGGATCCTATGTTAGAGGTACGTGTATACACTTGGATCAAGTCGAACTTTGTGACCTAGATGGTGGCAGAAAGTCGATAGATAAGCTCTTGGTAAGCTTTGTTTACAAACAGTGCTTACGTCATTTTGGCGCCATCTAGATTAAAGATTTAAAGGTCCACTGTTTGGTTATCAAACTCTGACTTATAAGTTTATTTTTATTTTTTAAAAAACCAATAATTAAACAAAACCTTTTACGAACACTTTGAATTTCATTGACAAAAAAATAGTCACCATATCAAATTTAAATTTAATCATTTATTTGAAATAATATTGTTTATATTTATCCCAAGTAATTTTAAAACTGAATATAATATTCATGACATTCACTTGCAAAGCTCTCACCCTAATATTTATTTGTGTTTTCTCCCTTCATTAATACTTAAATAATGATATCTCACGAAGTTTTTTAATTTCTATTTACTTAATCAATTAAATGATTTGATTTTTCCATCCAATAATATAACAATAAGCCATTCGTGATGCTCTGATAGTTCTTCGTTGTTAATTCGCCCCTTAGACCAACAACAAATCTTCATTCATAATTTTGTCATTAATATGAAGTAGATGTTTAAAAAATGTTTACAGTAATTATTTTGTCTAAATCAAATTACTTAGATCATGTAGCTTATATAATTTTTAGTCAGAAATAAACAATGGCATTGTAATGTTTTCTTATTTATATTTTATCCTATTCTTTCAAAACTTTGCCATTAAAATATTCATTAATAATCCCTACTAGCACAATTCGTTTCAGATGATGTCATGTTAATTTACATATCACTTTGGTATTGTAAGTGGGTATTAGCTATGAATCTCTTTCTAAGATTAATAAAGTCAATTTGATAGTTTTGTTTAATTATTGAGTTATAGGTTTCTATGATTAATGAAATTATTTATTAATGTTTTCAGCTGATTCCGTCCGTACTGCTCTGTTTACAACGATAATATCATGAGACACTATTTATTAAAAAATATTTATCATAAATTTACGAATATATTGTAAATAACATTTCAAAATTAGAATTTTTACCTATATTGAAGTTCATACTAACCTATGATTTCTGATTAATCTTTTAAGAATTAATACATTACAATGGAATCTTCTATTTATTAGTGTTAAGGAATGGAGGTAGATTCCTATATTTCTTCAAGGAAGTTGTAGGATATATAAATCGTTTATGATATTTAGGTATTTTGATTAGATACTATTATCAGTTAGTGCCGTACTATTTTTAAATAACCGATGCCTATAAATAATCATTTTTTTAAAATTATTATTCCAGTAAAATTTTTAGATTGGTTTCGTTCAGTATAGTATTTATCATATACAACGTCACAAGTGGATGTCTCGTGTTGAAGTATTTCATCACTTCAATTTATTCTGATCCGATACAGCAATAAATCACGAAGGGTCGTATGGGGTAACTTCACTAATTACAGTAGGCGAATATAACTTCCCATAACGCTATCGATTTAGAGGACGATGGTGAAACGGCTTTGGATTCAAGAGGGACCCCCGACACACGGGTGCCCATGGCAACCGCCGGGTGGCAGCTTCGAGGGATGGGGGTCTCATTCCCCCTCGGGATGATTTAATCCCATTGTGGCGGGGAAGGAAGGACAACACCGCAATATTCCTCCTTAGGAGAGCTTTGAATCCATTCTGAGACATTCGAACGGAAGATTTCATTTGTCAAACCGGTTTTCAGCGCTTGAAATTTCTTGAAAGTGTCCCAGCTTCTTACAGCGTTGCCTCAATTCTTGTTTTATAAAATTCAGACGTTTATTTAAAAGACGCTGTTGTTATTTCGGTTTGGCAATGGTCCATGCACTAAATGTGGAATGGATAAATTGTACTGTTTGTAATGAGTATGTAACTAAAGTTTTATAAGAAACTAAGGGGATCACACACTAAATTTCTTAAAAGAAATCATGTCTTTTTAAAATGTCCAAAACGTTTTACCACTCGCTTCCAAAAAAGTGATCTTTACAACCCACCTAGGGTCATGGGTTAAGGTTATCTAATAAATAAGGACCGTTCCTTGACCAACGTTTGCCCAAGGTAATACGGTCTGTATCACGTTCCGTGAAGGTTTGGGTCTCCACTTCTCAGAGGCACGGTATGCCTCAGAAGAGTTCAAATATCTTCTGTTAACCAAAATAATATTTTTACTAACACGAGGGCCCAGTTTCATAATAAAGTACAATCTAATGCTATTTGTTTTATATTTCTTACACTAACTTGTATAATGTTGACTTTTACTTTTATACTTTTGATTGGAAGGTAATTAGTTGACTTTATTGTAGAAAGATATTCCGTCCGGGTGGCGATCAAAGTAGAAAAAACTCTTTATTATTAACCGACGTCTAGCCCCACTTTGACACTGACGTCTAGCCACACACGCTTTATCAGGGATGAGTTCAGAAAGTAGAATCAATGTGATCCACTCTACCACTTAGACTGATGAAGCTTTGCCAGGTAGGACGGAACGTCGGTTATGAATAAATTGTTCCTATTTATATTTACATTATATATTTTGACCTCCACCAGTCCTAATTGCCGTCCGCATTACGAAAAAATAAGTATTGGTGTTAATACTTAATATATGAAAACTATTATTAATGAACTAATGATATTAGGTTTCGTTATAAAACAGATCTCTAATAAAGTTAACAGTATCTTTTACTTTTAGTATCTTCAGTATGGGACTATTGTAATAAGCAATTAAAATTGCTGTGGTTCTATAAAAAAAAAATTACTAAATAGTAATCAGCGGTCTCCAGTTCTAAGGGATAAACTGGGACATAGAAGGGAGGATTGCGTCAGGTCTGATGTCCATTTGTTTATGAGCGAGTTTAGTGAAGGGGAGATGAGATATGTAGGGAACAATTGTAGATGGTATCGGCTTCCAACCCATTATGTTTTGGTCCATCAGACAAAATAGACAATAGTTTTATTCATTTTTATATTATAAATTGTACGTGTTGTTTTGTGGTATGGTGATGTGGATTTTATTATGGTAAGAAAGATTAATTGTATATTTTCTAGATAAATATATATATGAATTAGGTAATAAATTATTACTGCCAATGTTAATTGGGAGATAAAAGTAAATGGAGTGAGGTAGGATTGATGTTCAATATTAAGTTATGTATATCATAACGAAGAATCAAGGTGCTACGTAGGCAGTAATGTTGTAAATTATATTTTTATACCAAATTAGACATTAGTCTAAAAATGTGATGTCGTTGAACATGTTGAGGGAGAAAAACTTGGAAAATTAAAATAATTACGTACTTCTAGTAGTGATCTTATATTAGTTTGTATTATGGTATAATTTAAATTAGATCCCTAGAGGTTGTTGGTATAGAAATGAGAGTAAATTAAAGAATAAAGAAAATTAAAATTTGAAGTTATAATTCACTATCTAATTTATATATACGACATAACTTCCTTCATTAAAAGAAAATAAATAAATATGCGATTTTGAAAAATATTTGAATAATTCTGCCTTAATAAAAAATAAAATAAATCAAACATATCAGAATATAGCAGCAGTTAGGTCTCTGTTAATATTCTTGGCTGTTAATAATATGTATTTTTGTAGATTTGGAGAATTAGTCAGTTAAAAAAGTTTGTTGAGGCGACGTAACGTCACTCTAACCTAATAAATACATAACACATAACTAACAACACACTATATAAATAGACAAAATACAAAACAGAAATAAGAGGCGGACTACCTGCTATAAAGTACTGTTACGTGTTGTAAAAACCAAAGCTAACTCCTATTCAGTTCTGACACAAGCCTTGGGTTAGTTGTATCACATTACTATAGAATATGCTGTAAGAGACAAATTTAATTGTAATATTTATTAATCATAATATGTAGTTTAATAATTTGTTGAAGAAATTCTTTGTTCTAAAAAACTGCTGTTTTTTTTTTCATTGTAAGCACGACTATACAAACAATAAATTTGTAAAATGTAGCCTCTATATAGCTGTCCTATTGACTGATCCTAAAGATCCACAAAAATACATATTGTTAATAATAAAAAAAGTTATAAATTGTGTATGTATATTTTGAAGACCATATTAATAATAAATAAATAAATAAAAAATCAAATAAATATCGGCTCCTGTTACTTCATTCAGCCATTTATCCAGAAATCGACCCCCTTTACTACTTAATTTAATATTTTCATCCCTTCCGATGTTAAAGTATTTGTAACAAATAGCCGTCGCCAACTGACCTAATTTATTTAATAGTTAAAAGTTTTTTAATAATTTAAAACTTTTTTCTATGTAATTTCTGTAATTATTAGTCAAAGAATTAATTGTAGGTTATAAATATTCTTCTAAGTTAGCTTCTTTGAATTTATTTATTTACATGATATTAATAAATCATGTAAATAAATGTTTTGAAGGCAGGTAATTTAAAAATGAAGTTTAAATTTGTTTATAAATTTTTAATTAAAAAAAAAAAAAGAAATATGTTATTTTACGTAGTTACCTGCTAATGAGACTAGCATTAGACTATCTATGACTTCCTGCCCCAAGTACTTAGCCACTTGAAACGAGGTCATAGATAGGAGAATCATTACCTCCGCTTGCCGCTCTATATATTTTATTATTTAAATAGTTCTTCAGGTTTCCTTAAGCAGTTTAAATGCAATCGTAAATGAAATTTTATAACAATTACTTTGTATGTAAAACCAGCTCTTAACTCTTAGAATTAAAATGTATTCAGAACTCGTATGGACCAGCAGGTACTCGATTTTGTGTCCCTTTCGCTCGTTGGTGAAACCAGTCTATAAATGAAGTATTTGTTTCAATTAATTAAATCACATTTGTATATTGCATATA
>NW_027107553.1:489656-492129 GCF_000696795.3 Halyomorpha halys | reverse complement strand
ATATAATATCGTTTATTGTTTTTAGCGATTTTCGCCTTCAGGATGCATTGACTAATAATGAATAGTACCCTGTATCCGTATTAAAATCAGATTTACGTAAATACGTAAGTAGAAGTACCCCATCCCGCTGAAAATTCTAGAGTAATAGTAGTCGAAGATGCATGGTAAATATTGGAAAATTAACAGTATCCTCAAAAGGAAAAAATCAAATATAAATTTCAAAAATTGTAGAGATAAGGGGGGTGAACATAGATACTGAGGTACCTTGTATGTTTATATATTGTGTAGATCGGTTTCTATTGAATGATTTTTAAAATGCCTGTGGTGAATTAAGTTTTTTTCTACTTTATAAATACCTTATTATTAAATGAACCGATAAGATGCTTATCTATTGGATGTTCGTAAAGATAAACGATTTATTATACGTTGTATAGCTCGGTTGAACATCCCACATGAGTAATTACTGCATTAACTTTTTTACTTTCTCTTTTGATATATGTGCCTATCCATTCAAGAACCGTGTGATTAGTGTTTCGTTTACCTAGGGTAACGATTTTGTGTAGGATGGTAGAAGCTTCTTATTGTCATGGACTGGGCTATTTTAAAATTAATAAATCTGTATTATGCTTTTTCTTCTCTCTTTTAGTTACCTAAATGGTATTAAGTGCGTTATTTACATATGTTATATTCGTTATGAGTGGACCGTAGAAACGTACTGTTCTTCAAATGACTGGAAACGCAATGAAAAGAAAATAGCCAACATCGTTAGAGTAAGGGTGGCTGAATAGATGCTTGAGTGAAGGTTCTGTTCTAAATATTTAAATGTGTTATGCTAAATATTTTTCACTATAATAAAATAAACATTGCTCATAATAGAACTTTCTAATCACTATGCTTCAATCAATAACTAATTGTTATAAAGAACTATTAAAACTTTATTGACCATTTTATATTAACTATCATTTTTAGTTAAAATAAGTCAGAGCTTTAATTTTCCAAGTGTAGTGAAAGTTGGTTGAAATTTACATAACCGACATTTTTTTACACGCAACACGAAATATATTTAGGTCGTATAAACGTGATAGCACAATGCGATAGCTGGAATTCTCACTTGTGTTTTATTGATGGTCGTAAGCAAGAGGAAAAAAAACCGGTTATACCAGAAGCAAACATTTTGTAAAATGTAAATGTTTACAATTAATAGCAGGCACACGTAGAGATGTTATCTGATGGACGTTCTTGTACAACGGCCTGCTGGAGATACCAGTTCTATTTTCTTACTGTGTTTATTTTTATTTACTTTAAAATAAATTATTTATTTTTCTAAATTTTAGATACAATTATTAAGTAAAATCAATAAATACAGTATACTTAAATTATAAATGATGTATAAATAATTTTATTCTATAGGCATTCTCCTAAATTTTAGAAATCGGTCGTTTGATTGAATTGATTCGATATTCATTTCATATATTTATAACTATTTACTAGATGTTTGTTGTACAAAGTTCTAAAGTTCATTAAATAGGCGTTCTGTAGAGTGCAACACTAAAAAATTTCAAATTGTAGATTCTATTTCAAAGTATAATTTAAAAAAAAAATAATGAAAGTTCGTGACCAGTTAAATTTAGAATCTAGGAAGCTATTTATTCATAATCGTTTATGTTCGAACTATAAACAGCAATTTCTATCTGACATACAATCTATATTGAATCGAAATGATTCCCTCCATTTATCATCCTACCCGCATTGCTTTGCCAACAATATTAAATATTTTTTCCTAGCTGAATGTTGAATTAGTGCTCATATAATATTCATTTTTTTAAATACTCAGATTTATAAATACTATATTTAGTCATTTTTATTACTAAATATTACTACTATTGAGAATTACATGAATGGACATTTCATCGACGCTTTAGGGTACACCTCGTACGTTGTAAATAAAAAATATTATTCATATTTGTATCATAATATTATAGAATTATTATATATATATATATATATATATATATATATTTTCTCTGACCTATGGTCTATGGCAAGTATTGTTCATACTTACACTTAATTGGTTCTGCTCCAGCACATCTAACTTTGAAAATTCCAATAAAAATTATTTTTATTGACTTTGATTATAAATCAGAAATCGTATTTGTATCGTCTTTGAAATGGTAAAAATCGCGAGTCATTTTTTACGGTTTGTGGCTTTTTGTGTGTAAACGAGGTGGAAAATCGAAAAAAAAAACAAAAAAAAACTGAAGAACTAAATTTAGAATTATACTTCATGCAAAAATCCGTTATAATTTGGGCTTTCTCGACTGGCCGAGGAAAATAAAATGGCTGTCCCGATTATGAGACCATATGTTATCCATTATGAAGACAGATGTTTACTGGGAATAAAATTCAGAAACGATTTTATTTTATAGATTTTTTGCGATTTTCCGCATCATTTGCCTAAAAAAATATTTATATA
>NW_027107553.1:481325-488881 GCF_000696795.3 Halyomorpha halys | reverse complement strand
GTTGGACGTGTAAATGAAATAAATGTTTTGAGACTATAATTTGGATAGTTTTTGAATTATTTAGTAAAAAATTGCCAGTCTCAAGAAAGAATTCTAAGATTATAAATAATTATTATGTTTATATTTTTTATATTAATAGCTCTTAGTAATTTTTCGATGATATCTAAATTTCCTATTTATTTGATTGAGGACATTGTGAGATAGAGATTAGTGTGATAGAACGTATGGTATTGTCTAAAACAACCTCCTAAACCTCTTGTTTTTTTTAAATTGATTTTTGTTGTGTATTAAGAAATTAAATGTTTAATATCGATCTATGGGCATGGGTTCCATTTTAAAAAGAACAAGAAAACTGATGAGAATCTGTTTGAGTTCATTATACGTTTAGAGTGCGAATAGAATGATTTTGATTTCAATCAGGCCGATGCTTTTTTTTTTTTTTTTTTCACTATCAAATATGTATCCATACAAAGCTATTCACTGATTGGCTTGTTGTGATATAGAATAAAGTTGTTTTATAAAATAAAAATATAAATTACTATACTTTTTCCTCTTAACAGTTCAATTAAAAGTGTCAGAAATTATTAACGACCAATTTTAAATTAAAATTCATATTTGAGATTGTATATTGAGTTGTTGATATCTTAATTGATACCTGTCATAATTTATTGACTAATATATAAATCGAAAGTTCAATTTTAAGTTTTAGATAATTATAGTACTACCAATGGGTAGTTTCTCTACACGTCGGTAACACTCCATTTTAACAAAGATAAAATTTACTGAATGTATTATATAATATACAGTTGTAAATTTCAATAAAGATATTAAATAAAAATAAAAAGTTTCAGATAAAGTTTGTTGAGTTGATTTTCTAACATTCTTGATGCTATTGAACATAAAATACTATACGCTGTCTTTATCTTTCGCTGCTACCTTTGTATTTTGTCTTGCTTCTTTTTATGGTCTATATATTGAAAAAAAAAATCATTTGATATTCAGGAATAGTTAAATAGATATTACTGAAAGCTTTTATGGGCAGGAAATTTAATTTTTTTTAGTATTACCTTTAAAATATTTTATGAATACCACTTCAAAGGGGCCCCTTAATTACACTGTAATATTCCTTGCCAGCTATATTACTGAAAGAGGCTCTTTAAAGGGGTCTTTATATTTTTGATCATGCCTGCTTGATTACTATTACAATATATATATAAATTATTATATTTTATAGTTTCCAATTCCAGTATATTTCGTGTAATTATATATTTCAGTATGGAATTTGTTATTCATACATTAAATAATCAATGGATCTACAAAATTCATGTCAATACATACTCTAAATTTTCAAAAATATCCATTCGTCGTCTTTGTCTTAATTCGTTCCATCTCTTTTCCGGACTAAATACTTAACCAATTTCAATTAAACTTTTTTTTTGTATGTACCTTCCTTATATTGAAATTACTATTTATTTTGTTACGGTAACGTGAATAAATCTAGGGTATCTACACTCAGGAAAACCACGAAAATTCTGGAAAAATCGCGGGTATCTCTTAAATTTATCACAAAATATGTGAATTTTTCGACAAGTTTTCAGTAAGAATAAAATAAAAAATTGAAATCATTTCATACGAATTTTCCAAATGTTTTTAGGATATACGTTTTTGAATAATATTTCGTAATAATTATTCTGTTTTCAGAAATCCTCAATTTATATCAATACACAAAAATATGTAGAAATATCAATTTCCAGCTTAAAACGTTTTTATGGAACGTAGAAATATAATTTAAGGAGTTGTACTATTTGAAAGAAGACGTTGTAAAAAAAACAAGATTATAATTCTGCTAAGATTTTAATTTATCTTAACACTTTTTTTTATTCTTGGAACCACTTTCTTCCACGTTACGGTGATAAGATTAGACAATTAGACGGTTTTAGTGTAGATTATGAACAGTCCAAACGCCATCCAATGTTATAATAATGCCAATTAGTTAACTTTAGCAAGCAACAACCCCCAACACAAGTATTAAGGTAAGAATTTCATAACCTTAAAGATTTAATTACTATAGTTTTAGGCGAGATGAAATATAGTGAGAAAACATTATTTATATCCCTTAATCCCGAAATTAGAAGATCTTTTAGTATTCTAGTTATTTGTGAATAACTCTTAATCATTTTCTGCAGGTTTGTTCATGCAATATGTGCATCAATTTTTATTTCATTCCAAACTTATAAATTATCCAGCCTTCATTCATCTTTCTGATTGAATAGACCTCTAAACCCACTTAGCCGATAAGTGTGTGTCGACACACTTCTTGCCCTGGCTACAATGAGTATAAATTTGCCAATTTCCGAAGTGTGCCGCGAGTGCACTCTGCATACAGATGAGGTTTCTCCATTCTTGAAAGTCGGGGCAACTGCATGTAAATGTTCTTGATGAGAGGAAGAGCACATCCTTCATTCTCGATAAAAATGCCAACGAATAATAATTTTAAATTTAGAGAATAGTGAGAAAAAAAAAAATTCATAGCATATGGAGGATCCAAACACTTTGATCACTTTTCATCTACTTTTCAAATAAAAATTAATAAGTTGTTTTTCTTATTTTTATTTATGGAATCATTTATTCCTTTTATTTATTTATTTTTTCTTATTAGATATTAGTAAGCCATTTTAATTTTTAAATTAACGGCCATAGAAAAATAAATATTGTGGATTTAGTATTGTTAAAACTTATAATTTATTTTTTCTTTATTTTTAATAATTACTCACAAACACACACAAAAAAACATACTGTAACCGATTCCAGTTATATCCTTCTGGAATATTTCTATAGAAGGAACACAAGCGGTGGCAGAATGATGAGAAGGCTTGGAGGCGGGCCGTACCCTCTAGAATACCAATCGCTTACCTGCTTGGGACAGGTTCTTCGTCGGTACCTGCCTTCTTCACTAATGGTTTATAATACCTCATTCCAGGCAACTCCAGATCGCTTATCAAAACCTTAATTCTATACTCCCATCTTGTTAGCCAATTTCACCAGCTAAATACCAATAAATGGATCTGATTTTTTAAAAATATTTCATATTATAACATTTTTTTTTTCTGGAGTACAATTATTTTTGTCCATTATCAATTACAATCTATATACATAGTCAATCCTTTGGTATTTTTAAGTTTAGTTGGATTATTTCCTGGTCTATGACAATTTTTTAGCAACATCAGCTTATACTAAATTAAGCAAGAGTCAATTCCTTAAGTGTTTACTCTATGTATATATATTTTTTTCTCCAGGACATCATTTAGGAGTGATCGTTCTTAGGTGGAGTTTTGTTAAAGGACTGGAACAATTAGACTGGGGTCTTTGTTGCAAGTTCAGAAAATTTGCTCATCATTTAGGGTGCTGATTACAAATTTAAAATTTTTCACTTCCAATTTTCACCAGATATATTTTTGACAAATTTATATTTTTTACTTTCCACAATGTAAACCAGACATTTTTTAGTTACGTTGACCTACATTAAATTAAATAAGAGTGTTTTTTGTCCAGGACATCGTTTAGGAGCAACCACTCCTAGTTTAATGTAGCTTGGGCTTTCACTGGAAAATTACCCATTTTTATTTATTTTTTTTTTTTACAAGGTTTTACGGGAGTATATATATTTATTTATCAATATTGAAAAAAAAAAAATTCTGTGATAATATTAAAACCTTGTGTTTTATAACAAATTAAAGAAGGGAAAATTACATTCAATTTCGGTTCTAATGATTTTTCTGTTTATCTGCTTCACTATGAATTGAGCACGATTACAATAAACAGAAGTATATTTACCAAGGAAATTGCAGTTCACAAAGTGAAAAAAAAATCCGAACTATGAATAAAACGATATTTGGTTTGTATGATATAGTACGCATTTAAATTCATTTATTACAAATTGTTATATTGCGTTAATATTCTACATTTAAAAATAAATCGATTGGTACATTATTACCTCACTACGCCAGTATAGCAACATCAGTTAAGCCGGCTGGCCTAGCAGAGTGGGAAAAAATATTATTTATGACGAAATAACGTGATATTCGTTTTTTGCACCTCAAGAACCACTCGGATTCAAATTTTCGTAGTAATCAAAAAATAAAAATTTTTATTTCACTGTGGCTTTTAATTTATTTTCGAACACGAACACATTTAAAATGGTACAAATTCATCTTCCTAAAGAAATTAGAACAGGAGATATTAAATGAAAAGTTTGAGAAAATTTTCCTGATTTGAAACTATATTTTCTCCCATACAAAGGTATAAAATCTAAAAGATATTCATATAGGCCGAAAAAGCTGGGATTCAGACTTCCAGAATTTGTAGTTACGTTGGATTTGAATAACATTGTGAGGAATTATGAATTTATTTCGTGAACGGAGGACATCAGAAAAAAATATACATATTTTCCAAAAGTTTTTGATTTTGTATTTATATGAAAATTCGTATTTAGAGGTTTTAAAAGACGCTCAAAACTAATCTGAATTTTTCCTTAGCAAAAGTTTTTTTATCAACATTACTAGAAGCGACTTTTTACACACTTAAACTTACTTAATACGATAAATAATCTATACTACTCTTCGTTTGTAGTATTTATAATCTTAAGTTGATATATTAACATAAAGAATGGTCGAATTATTGCTAATAATTTATTAATTTTTGCCCAGTAAGTTTATTATTATGATAGAGTGGCAATTTTCAAGAAGATATAAATAATGAGTTCATTTCGTTGTTCCAGTTGTCGCGATCATTGGGACCCTCCTAATGGCTGAGAAACATTTTTTACTTTCCAAAAAAAACAAAAAAAAAAACGGTGATTTAGAGCTTTCCCTGATCACGATTTACTGCGGGTCGTAATTTTTTCTCTCTCGGGCGATATTTCGGCTCGTTAGAAGTTCGGAATTTGTTGAGGCTCATCGCTACATAGAATGGAACTGATATGTTGGAAATATATTTTGCTTAGAAAGAGGTGTTTTAATATTTAACTGTTTATATACAAATTATTGTTTTTACTTTATTAAATAACTGATTATTTGTTTGTTTTTTTAAATAATTTGCAATTTATTGGATTTCATTCCTAATTGGGATCTGCAATGTCCGCATTATTTTAAAAAAATTACATAACAATATCAACTAGAACTCCATTTCTTGGTGTTTTATGTATTATATATTTTAATGTATTACAACAAATGATTTTAATAACATTTGTAATTATATAAAAACAATTTCAGTATTGGCTAGGGCGCTACTTCTTAACTCAAAAGCAGCTCTCCAGTTATCCCGAACACGACTAATTGAGCCTCAGTTCTTTTTTAAATATACGCAACGCTCCCGAAACCGAACCTAGTACGGGCGAGGACACCCACTGAATCGTTAACAGCTGCTATAAATTTATTAATTATCTATTAAAATGATATTTTAAGTTGTATGTTGAATGATTTATAATAAAATTCTAGTCTATACGCGACGATTTTACGACGCAAATTAATCTATGTCCGATGAATTCGAAATTTAAAATTAAATTACTGCTCAAACTGAGTTTAGGTTTAGGCCAAACGGCAGCTATTGATTGGATGTCAAGACTAGAGTATTTTTTTATTTTTACTATATTTTTAATTTTATTCTTATAAATAATTTGCTTTATTTTATTTTATTAGAAAGGTCTTCTTTTTATGGATTCCAAAAAAAAGTATACTCTTAACATCAAAATCTATTGCGATTATGTATACAATAAGAATAAATAATTACTGATCGTTTTTGATTTTTAAAATTTGCTTTGTAAAACAATGAAAACACTATTTAAAAAAGATCCAAAATACTGACTTTTTTAGACTATCAAGTGGAGTTTATCTACGGTTTTCTTTTCATTTAAAATATCTAAACATTGGTTAAAACATAAAAATTGCCTTAAAGTAGTACAAGAAAATCTCGGTCACTTTTACTAACTTGATAAATTTATGGAATAAAATGCATATTAATCAATACTTAATTTTTATAATTATGTGTTTTATGATAAAAAACTTTTCATAGGTATGTTTTAAGTTAATTATTAACATAAATAGTACAGTTCCACTTGTTTTAGAAATATTTATATTTTTATTTTTTAAAGAGTTTTTAAAAATTTAATACCCTTTATTTCTTCTCAACTCTGTTATTGGAATAATAAAAAATATATCCATTTTAAGAAGAAAGAAAAGGATCGTTAAGTTTTCAAAAAATGAAAAAAAAAAAATTTTAATTCTCTGTTGGAAATTTTCACCTCTTAAGTGTCTATTTATTATTTGGTGATTGTTATCGTATTACATTTTGAAGTGCAAACAATATTGTTGTTATTATGACGGGTATTATTATCCCTTTTTTATTTTATGGTTGTACGGTCGTTTGTTTTTTTAATGGCATCCTTTAGAAGTCACGCGTTTATTTGTTTATGACACCTTCACGGCCACAGTTGAAGGATGTTTCAAGAAAACATTCTCTGGAGACATTGATACACATTTAACTCATGCATAACATTTATAGCTCGTGAATAAACAATTATACCTGGCGTATAATATCTGAAGTATTGTGGTAAATATCATTTTGCTCAAATACTTTTTTGTATTTTATTTAATGAACATCCCTGGTAATGTCACATCCAGATTACTTTATAAGCTGCAAGGGTTTTTATTATATATTTTAAAATCGTGTCTGTATATTTTTTTTAATCCTACAAAAAAAAGTCGTTGAAAGCAAAAGAAGGGTGTGATAATCTTTGAATAGTAGTCGGGACACGAACCTTAAAAAAACTCAGTCCTCAACAAGGGTAGGGGGAGAATGTGCCGAACTAAAAAGGATCCCAATAATTCAACAGAAACCCCAAACAAATAGGACCGACTTCCATTAAATCTGAATCAGGCCAACCATGGGGGAATATTCCGGGGAATTATTTATCCCTTCCGGGCCGGGGTCAAGCCAGGACTGCTATATATCCCACCTTCCGACGGTATCTCAGGTAGTATATGACCTCTGCAAGGCACTAAACTCTAAGGGATATCTTCTTCTGGAATATTGAATGTCCTTATCACTTCTTGGAGGCCCTAAGACCGCTTCTCCCTGAATAAACCAGCGGTTTAGGGCTTCTTAATAGTATCTTCAACAATAGGACCCTCGATCCCCTCACAAATGGTTTCGACGTTGTATGATTTTCTCTGTTCTATCTCCAGTTCATAATTAATAAATTGTTAAACATCATAATTAATTGTAAATACATGGCTAAACAACTTCAAAAGCCTCGTTTAATCTTAATTGGTTAAATAATTATTAATTTAAAGAAATAGTGAGGATGCGGTGCTTAGTATAGAACGTTGTAGGTTCGATTCCCACCTGGAGCAATTAATTTTTGTTTAAATAAATATTGACACTCCCACTTTGGTTAGTACATGGGAAAAATTAAGTAGTCGCCCGTGGATGGCAAAAAAACCGCTCGGCCCACTTGCTGAACTAGTTCTCCCCTCCAGCACTGGTATCTGTGGTTGATT
>NW_027107553.1:465657-481260 GCF_000696795.3 Halyomorpha halys | reverse complement strand
AATTCGTATAACATAATTAAACTTTTGGAAAAATGAAACAATATACTAATAAAACAGTTCCAATAATGAGTTAATATACATATACATATATATCACCTATATATATATTCTTAAAATATCACCGAAAAAAAATTATTTTGAGTAAATTGTTGTTCTTTAGTATTAATTCCGACAAATTTTAAGAGACACTGGATAACTACAGCTTGAATCAATCAAAATAGATCGCATAAATATATGATAAATATGATCTTAGTCAATCAATGAATATTATCAGATAAATCAATTGTATACTTTTTGTATTTTGATTCCTGAAATATTAAATATATTGTGTAAATTTTCAAGTCAACTATGATATATGTATTATTTTTATTAGTTACTTCAGTAAGGAAGTTCATAGATGTATTAAGGCATACATTTATATTCTTGAAAGGATATAGTTGTGACTCGGTATAAGTGTCACTTGAAAATATTACAGCACTAAAATTTATCTACAGAAAAAAATTAATCAATAAATAAATAAGAATACTTTTATGATTTTCTCCATATTTTTAACTGTGTAGAAGGTTTTGTTCATGTCGTTATTGTAATTGTCGATAATTTGTTGTATGGAGTATTTGTTTACTTATGTTACAAAACTGATATGATATTTTGTTGGTTTATTAAATAGTTTCCATTTTTGTCCTTCGATGTATAGATTATATTTTGTAGTAATCGATTGATTACTATAAAATATTGTCCTACATTTCAATTACTAAACTAAAAAATAAAAAAAAGAGGAGAGAAAAGTTTTCTCTAGTTTTAAATGAGTTAATTTTTGATGAATTTGAAACTGCATAATTATTTTCCATTTTCTTATACGATTTAAATAAATATTTTTAGACTTGGCAACCGGCCATGTTTTTCGACCTTGATACTACTTACTTCTGCATTAAAGGTGAATCAGCATTTAACTGATCCAATAGTTGCTTTATAAGGAAATTATACGAAGTTAAGTGATTTAATTAATTTTTTACATTTAAATTCTTACTCAAAAATAATTAATAATTCTTCAAAACTATAATTTTTTTTTATGTGGTTCCCAAGATAAATATAAATCATTTTAATAATAAAAACAGTAAAAATAAAAAAGTCTGGTTTTTTAATTCCATATTTAATAAGACCTGTAGAATCCATTAAAAAATGTTTAAAGATTTTATCTTTCGCCGAAATGAGTTTAAAATGTAACAATTCCTGTTATATATCGAGTACCGTAATCTTCCAAGATGTTTGCAGCAAATCTTTTGAGCATACGTTGGGTCATCTCCCAAGTGTGGGAGAAAGTTTACCGAAGGAAATGGTATTTCATGCTTTCTCGAGCCTTCAAGATTAGGAATATATACCTACCTTACATTGCATTCTGCTCTCTCTCATCATTTCATATAACATATTTTAATTTAGTTTTCTGTTGTTTTTTGAAATGTCCATAGTTCATGAACATTGTTACATTTGATGTAACTAACATTTTTTAGATACTTATAGTACATAATGTTGGAATAAGGAGTTATTTAATTGTTTTTTTTTTAATTGTAATAAGATGAAAGTGGTAATAATGCATTTTGCAATCACAAAAAAAAATTATAAAAATCTAGTAAATGCAGCAGGCATACAATATTTTAGTTATTTGGTTCAAGAAGAACAGGACGAAGATGGCAGCAAAAATGTATATCTACATATTTAGTTGAAAATATTTACCTGATAAATCCTTGTGAAGTGTGGCGATACGTTGTTACTCTATAAATAATTTTGTACTATTTGTGTCCCTTTTTCGACGGCCACAGGGACCAGAGTTGTTTATGGTTATTTCTTTAAGGGCTCAGAGACCTCCCGATTAATATCAAAGGTTATATATAACCTTCCCTCTTTCATTCCATAGAGAAAGGAAACCTTTTGATGAACTCCAGAGGCGTGGCAGAGAAGTAGGAGCCAATCAATAGGTTTTTTTTTTACGGAGGGAGAGAGAGTTATCTACTAGATGCCACCATATTCTAACCATATTAGGGGCCAGGTTTTCATTTCGTGGAACCGCCACATAAATAAAAGTCAACATCCTTGGCCAGATTTGAACCGGCTCCATTGCAGTTCTGAGGTTGCAATGACCTACACTGTGTGCCACCCCCTTGATTAAACAATGTTTTACCTTCCTTTCTTAATCCCAACTATATAATTTTGATTTAATATTGTAATCAAGAGTAACTCTCCGAAATACCTATCGGTCTACTGTGCCGCAGTGGCATATTTTCAATATGTTTGTTGAGATGTTGCGTCGTGTGTTTATTTTCTATGCCCTGTTACTGCAACATAAACATCTTAAACAAATGTATTATGGTTTTATATTCGAGTTGTACGAGCTAAGAGTTTACTAAAGTCCTAAAAGCCGTTTTGTAACAGGATTCGATGGGGTAGGTGCTAGTACTAGCTATTATCAAGCATAAGACATTGGCCTTACAGTGGCTAACGGACCTCCCTCTTAATTGAAGCCACAGGTCGGTAGAGGAGCTCCTAATAGCTATCCGATAATCACGGGGCACGACAGCCTCAGTCACGGATCGGTAATGAAATTAACAGAACCGATCAAGAGCGACCCTTTCACTTCCTTCAGTGTGCCATGACCAAGATTATAGAAACTAGCGATGAAGGACTTTGTAATAGTTGGAAAAGAAATTGATCTTGCGATCTTTTTACCTAAGTAAATACCAATTTTGAGAATAAGAGGGAGTACTAGGCAACAAGGCACGATCAACTATCTTCATTTATTGGGTTAAAAGTTATTAAGTGAGATTGTAAAAAAATAACACCTGATATTTACTATCAAGCCGATGTTATTATTGCATTCCAAAACCAGTTTAGTCCATATTATATACTACATTCCTTTTTTAACTAACGAAAAAAACTTAATTTGATCGAATTCTGAATATAATTTCTTCTCAAAGACATAGTACAAGAGCCCAACAGGAGAAAAAAGGCAGTTATTTCACCCCAATTTTTTATTCCTTAATTGAAACTAGGTATAATTACTAGTCAAAATTGATGAGTCTACCTAGTGTAGGTACGGAGAGTAAAAAATGGTGGCTGTTTCAATAATTAATTAATTCAAAAATAATTAATTTTTTGTTCAGAGCTTTGTATCTTTACAACCAAAAACGACTTAAACCAAAAAATCTAACAGAGCATCATTTAAAGTAGAGTAAATTTGCTAAGATGTAAGCCCTAATAGAGCTATTTACACTAAATAGTTCTCGAAATATAGCTTTTTAAAAAAAAACAACATTTCATAAAAATGTTGTATGGAAGGTACTGAAATATCAGTATTTAGTTAATTTATTTTGAAAAATCTATATCTCAGGAACTTTGTGGCGTACAGATGTCTATTAGCACTCAAATTAAAGCTGGTTTAATAAGCTATAAAGTATTTTATGGCATTTATTTTCGTAGGATTAGTAGTTTTCATTAAATTTGCTATAATAAATTGATTTATAGTTGTTCGGAAAATTTTTCATTAGCCAAATTTATATTCATATGTGAATATCATAAAAACTATTACCCCTATAAAGATAAGTGTCAGAAACTACTTTATAGTTAGTTAAATTACCTTTATTTTGATTATTGGAATTATTTCAGCAAATTATCTTCTTTAAATAATGTTCTTTTAGATTTTCAAGTGTTGTTGGTAGTTTTTAAGATATAGAGCTCCGAATAAATTAAGGTTTTGAAACAGCCGCCATTTTTTATTCCCCTTACCTATAGTTGGTAGACTCATCAGTTTTGACTAGTAATTATACATATACATGAGATAACTGCCTTTTTTTCTTCCCGTCTCTTGTACTAACATGATCTTCCTATACAGTATTCGTAGTACGAAAATTACTTCTGACTATAAATTAATACTGGTGTGTGAAATTTAACTTCCATGCAAGTTTCTATAAGTTTATGAGATTCCTTTAAAACCTCCTTTGAATATACTGAAAATAAACTGAGCAATTAATCAGTAAATTTTAAATCATTAAATAATTGTTTTCTAATAGTGTTCATTTGTTGAATGAAATCGTTAAAAAAAATCTTTATTTCGGGGTGAAAAAAATATTCATTTCTGTAAATATTATTCGTAACTACATTAAAATTCTTTTCCTGACACTGGAAATATTTTGATACATTTATTTATCGCAACCTATAAAAAAAAAAGTTTTGTTTTTTCTACATTGTTTTGTCTTATTTAACGTTTATTGGTATTTACCTTGTTATGATAATATTCCAGGTTAATGAACGTCATGTTTACCTTATTGTTGTGATGACAACGTGAAAGAAAATGTAATTTTATGTAACAGATATTTAAATTGTTTTGTAAAAACTATGTCTATATATATATATATATATGAAACTTTATTAATAATATTCTGCAATGGTTGTGTATTCAGAAAAATGTCTAAAATCCCTAAATATAATTTTTAGGTCATTTATATAGCGAAAATAATAGTTAACTTTTTTTTTGTTTATATTATTATTCTTAGTTATATTTCTTTAATCATTTTTCTCTGGAGTATACACATCCAGTGAATTAATTGAATATATTTTCTTTGTTTTACACTTATAAAATAATTCTTCTTTTTCATGATAAAATATTAACTTTTAATTTGACCACTGTTGTACTACTGTTGTCAGGAACATACAATTAGATGGAATTCCCACAAGAAATGGGATTGGACTGCAAGGGTAAGTTTACGTCCCAAACTATTCTTGCGATTGGCCGGCATTGGTTCTCATGAACATGGTACAAAATCTTTCCTTCAGACTAAAGAATCCTCGTCGTTTGTCATTTTCAAAAAACAAAACTTAATTACTATGGTATTTTATTGATTAATATGAGAATATAAACTACAGTTTCTATGAATTTATGTCATTATATTTCTTTGTTGGATGATATGGTTACAGTTTTCATTTCAGGACATTGCTAGATTTAATTTGTGCATACCAGACAACGAGTTCTGTTGCGAACTTGAAAGGCTCTAATATTTGCTCTACTGCCGACGTCTGGGATTGACTCGACTGGAAATCGCTGGAGACTTGCCTTTGTCTTGGGAAATCCAATTATCTGGAATGAACCTCTCCTTGCCCTTGTCGTTTGGTAGAGCGTCCTCTGATCCATGTCTATGGCTGGCTTAGGGTTCCTATCTGGATGGAAGTAAGCTTGATCGATGGGTGCTCTTTGGTATTAGGTCTCCGTACAGTGTAAATACACCCATATATACAGGGCATTCAGGGTTAAGTGTTCTTGTAAGTGAAAATATAAATTAAAGATCTAAAATCAAGAAAAAAATTCCGTATGTATTTCTGTTCTGTATCATATATAAATATGGGTTCCAGCTACTTTATTAATGAAATGTAGACAGCAGCAGTGGCCGAACGATACTGGTTACATGAGAATGTGTGTATACATATTTTAGCTAGTCGGAATTAAGGTTCATTTTCCATATTCAAAACTTTATAAACTATTGAAAAGATATAACAAAATTGAATTAAAAAAAAATTAAATGAAGATATTGGCTCAATTTGATATGGCATTTTTACTGATTTGTCTCAATTTGTGATTTAGTGATATTAAACTGAATTTTTATTTTTATGAAATACTTTAACAGTCCTTAAATACTTAATTTTCCTTCAATGTACATTTTATTTTGTTAATTTAAAACAATTAACCATTTCGATTTCGTATTGCTAAGAGCAATACAAAATGTATAAATACGAACTATTAAAGAATAATTAACTAAAAGTGAAAGACGGAGAAATAGATACAGCAGTTTATTACTTATTATAGAACATATTACATAATACAAATGGTTTATTTTTAAGAATTTACTATGTCTTATCTAAACATAAAGATTAAGGGGTTCAGCAAAATTGACATGAATAGAATTCGTCTAAAAATCAACAAAAAAGTTACCAAAAAATTATTTTAACACACTGTGTTTTTTTTATTAAATCATAACATAAAATGTTCAAACATGAACATTCCAACAGTAAAATCTTTCATTCATAATATGTAGATCACGTTTCATTGTTCCATTCCTAACCTTCCTAATCCATTTCTGTAATCTCTCTCACCTTCTCCGCTTCACCGTTAATGCTCTGTATCTTATCTTCGCGAACGTTGAGGAAAACAAGTAAACGAATTTAGTTTGTGTATCGTAACAAGGATGCAAATATGTCATGACAGAATAAAAAATGAATAATTGCAACCACTGCATTTAACTGATGGATTACGTAAGGATACCAAACCCAAAATAGAAATACATTTTTTTTAAACGTATTTCAATTTTCAAATTTACAATTATTCATTTAGTATTTTATAATTCTGGAAAAACTTTTTTTTTATTACTTCATTGTTTATATATGATTCATTTATATTTTAGGGTTGTGTTCAGTAAATTTATATTCTTTATCTTTCATTCTATTCCAATAAAATTTCCTTTAGTTTACGACGTCGCCAAGATGTAAAATGAATAAAAAGACCGATGTTTAAGCGGAGCCGAACGTTGAACCCGGTTTACGACAGCAATTCTAAAAAGGCTGGTATTTAAAATAGGGCCGGTTTAATAGCTTTGTGTAAAGTTAACATCTGCATTCAAGTTGTTCTCTTGCTCAAGTTAGAGCCTTCCGATCTGTGGATAGTTTTTTCATCTGTTCTCTGAATCGATTACAACTTTGACGTAAAAAAAAAAAAAAAAAAACGGTCCGGAAATAGTTTTAATTTTGGGAAATTTTTTGGCATGAAAGTATCAAGCTAACTTTGTTGGCAGGCGAAATTATTTTGACGAAGTTATTTTATTACATATACTATAGTTTCTTATTTTAATAAAAAAATTAGTAAATTATATAAACACTCACAAAAACCTAAAAAAAAAAAAAAAAAAAGTCACTTTTCATTTTATCCACTTTTAGAAAGTTATCATTAAAAACTTGTAGGATATAAAATGGCCCTAATAAATTAGTTGATAAATTAAATTGTAATTAAACATTACTATAATTATTATGATTTGTAATTTTTTGAACTAGGGAGAATTTTTTTTTTAGGCAGTCTACAGGGTCACCTTCCCAGATAATGAAAATATAAATTATAAAATCGAATGCTTAAATATTTAGTATTTTGTTATTCGTTCTGTTTAAATAAATAATTCTTGGATTTGGAGAAGTCTTTTTTTTTTTTTTTTCTTATCGTCCATGAAGCATAAAATGTTAAAGGTGATGAGACTAACATAAGTGATAACTTATCGGGTGAAATTGTAATTGACGTGGGCTTGATTAGTTTTATCTATATTCAAATAGTTTCTTCAAATACTCTGAGTCTATTGCTTTTTTTTTTCTTTCTTCTTTTTTTTTTTTGTAGGAAATCAACTAAAGATATCGATTGAGTCATTTAATCAAAGCAATTCGTATTGGATTTCTGATTAAAACTTTTTGAATTTTTAACATTCTGCCATTCAAAATTTAACATCATAAAATGTAATCATTATTATTTTAATTCAGCAATCTTTTGTATTTTACGTTGTATAATTAATACATACTTCTGGTAAATAATTTATAAAGAGTTACAGTTAGGAATTTTATTATTATTTCAATCCATTTCTCCTTTTTTTTTTTTTTACCGGCGATTTATCTTTTCTAATTCTTTTCCTTCTATTTTTTCCCCATGCCATTAATTCAGGTTTCTTTTGAAAAAAAGATCCCGTTACCTGACAGAAGTGCTAACCGCCCATCTCCAAATCCGGTTAAGTAAGACTAATTCCGTTTATCCAACGGTTTGCCGCGATAACATTAAAGACCTCTTTCATGTCCCTAATCTTCTTGGTTATTATTTAGCTTGGTACCTGGCTGGTATGATCTCTTGCTCAGGAGTGATGAGTTTATCCTTATATTGTATTTTAAAAACATTACACAATAAATATAATATATTAATTAATAATAAATTAATTAGTGTTTTGTTTTCATAAGAAAATATAAGTCTATTTTTTTAAATTATTATTTGTAGGTCTTAATTAAAAAAAAAACCTTTCACATAATTTTCCTCGGTATCAAGCCATATCCATTAATTTGTCACACGAATATCTGAATACGATTACGTTTCCAACAAACTGTTAGGATCTTGTTGAAAATCGATGCACTCTGTTAGGTCAAAAGGTCAATTGGATTTGGTGTATTGTATCTCATCCTGCGTAATCTCTGGTAACACATTCATTTTAAGTTTACTTAATATAATTTTAATTTAGTTTCGACATTACAATTTATATGTTTTATATTAAAAATATTTCGTTCTTTATATGTTTTAAAGACAAGCGTAGTTAATTAAACATTTGGTTCAGTTCTTAAATTGACACATTCAACAAAAATATTATTTATTTATCATTTTAAAGTTACACGAAGTCTTCATATTACATATACAGAGTATCAAGATTCTTCTGTCATCCCGTTTATGGACTTTTTCATTTTTAAAATGAAACTTGATGTCTTAGTCATGGTGAATGAAGTCGCCTTAGTAACCTTCCTACTACTCTCTATTCAATCTTAAACCTTTGTTTACTTTAATTTAATCTTAATCATTTTTTCTATATGCATTTTACTCAATAAATATTTATTTCTTAATTTAATATTTTTCTTTATTTATTTATTGCTATTTACAACTGTACATTATAATACATTTAGTAAATTTGATCTCAGTTAAATTGGAGTGTTACAGGCGTGTAGAGAAACTACGCATTGGTAGCACTCTAATTATATAGTATTTTAAATTACATTATCAGTTTACAGGCAGATGTAGTCTCCATCTCTTGGCAGATGTCTTCTGTACCGAAGGTATTCTAAGATATTGGTTACATCTGTAATCGTTATAAACTGGTAAATTAGTAACCAAACGGACCCGAGAGGTGTGTCACATGAAACGGCTTGGTTTGTTTACGCTTTCTGATGTAGTACATTTGTCGTGTTCTTCTTGGATCTTCAGATGTTGAGATATAATTTTTTTTTTTCATTCTCTTTCCTAGTTCTCTCATTAAAATTTAATTTTATACAATTGCCAGTTTTCGAATTGTTGAAATGCTTCTCTAGGATTAATAAATTTATATCCACTGTTTATTGAAATCACAAATAATGTCGGAAGATTGTTAGTTGACTGCAATTCATTAATTGATGGAATGGAAAACAAAATAGCAGAAAAAACTATTTATTATTAATTATCGTTTTTACAGGGTTCAACCAAAACAAGATATAAACATACTAAAATATGATTAGACTAAAAGAATATATTTACAAATAACTATTATAAAAAATAGATTAATAGAATAATAATGAGTAACAACTACTGTAACGAGTGATATAATTGAAAATTTATCACTTTAATGATCAGTGAAATAATAATTGATAAAAGTAGTAACTAGTATGGTAAAAAATTAAAAGTAAAAAATAAAATATTTGTTACTACTTCTATCAGTTATCATTTCATTGATTATTACTACTTTAATTGTTATTAATCATTATTCTTTCATATTTCATTACGCCATTCATATTTATATCCTTTTAGTTTACTTCGTTTTTTTCTTTCTATGGATATTCTTATAGTCTTAATATGGTTTATAATGTTTGTATTTCCTCATTGTGACCTGATAAAGCCCTACAAAGTGGGGTTAAACGTTGGTTGCAAATATTTTCTGCTATTTTGTGAACATTTATTTGCTGTCACTAGTACCATCATCATACAACGAAAAAAAAAATATTACTGTAAAATTTTTATGATCTCTGTGACTGTGATATCATTATCTAAGAATTTAATGAAATAGACTACAGGTCACCGTTTTTATTTAACCATAAGTAATGTTACAATTAAAAATTATTAAATTATAATTATTAAAAATTATGTTTTTAGTAATAAAGAGTGTTTTTTTAATGATTATACTTTTGATAAATATTTTTAGCACATAAGGTCTAAGCTTTGTACTTAATATATGTACATGAGGTTGTAGTGATGTTATTTTGAGCATTTGCTTTAACACACATATTAAAGTATTGTTTCCTGTGAAAATCTAAATATATCATATACTTTTCATCATCACTAATTACAAAAGATTTTGCTTTGCTTATTTTCATTTAATTGGAAAGTAATAAAATTTAAACCGGAGGTTATCCAATCGTATTTATTCTAAATACAGATTTTAAAGAGTACTGTTAAAGATAAATCGCCTTTCGCCGCGGTCTCGTGAAACACCTTAACCTTTTACCTTATCTCTATGAGCAATACAGGATGTTTCGAAATTTATTACCTCGAGACAAAGCAAAGGCTCACGTTGGGTCTGAAATGTCATAAACTATTTTCGACTATGCTTGGAAATAATTTTTTTTCTCTCAGTTCAAAAACGAATTATTTGTTACGATTAAGATATTGAAAATATCTCTGAAGCAGAATAAATATATTATGTTTATTTTTAAATTAAAAAAAAAAAAATGAAATTGTGTAGTAATAGTTTAAGATTATTATGCATTAAAAAGTAGTTTTTATTGAAAGTTTAGAACTTTTATTTTGGGAGTATCTATTTTATGAAATCATTTTTCCTTTTAATATTAATATTAATATTTATTTATGGTAAAAAAAATATTATTTTTTTATATTTATTTATTGACATTTACAACCGTACATAAAATACAACAAGTAAATTTGAAGTAAGATCATTATGGTATGATACAGGCATGTAGAGAAACTACCGATTGGTAGCACTCTAAAAACATTTTTACAATATAAGGTCTCGAGGCCATCTTCTTTTCATGGGCCTCGGAGGATTATCAGGAATGAAAGAGGAAACAAGGTTAGAAACCAATGGGTTTGAGTGGTTAGGGAGTTATAATGGAAGAATTATTAATTGGTTCGGGCTAGATCGGTTACATAAGGAACATTTAGGTCTTAATGGATGATTTTATTTGTGACAAAATAAAGAGCTTTGAGGATTTTACGAGGGATTTTGGATTGTTATGGATTGGATACGTGAGGAATTCGTAGGTTTAGTGGAGCCACCCCAAAGCTCAACTCCGTATGTCCTGATAGGCCTTATTATTGTCGTGTAGATCAGTCATTTGTAATGAATTGGAAGTTTAAACCGTTTGTCTAGTATGTGCTGTATTAGTCGGAATCGACGTGCAGTATCCATTCTTGTGT
This sequence comes from Halyomorpha halys, assembly GCF_000696795.3. Taxonomy (NCBI): domain Eukaryota; kingdom Metazoa; phylum Arthropoda; class Insecta; order Hemiptera; family Pentatomidae; genus Halyomorpha; species Halyomorpha halys. Next base: position 470,033 of record NW_027107553.1, on the reverse strand, counting down.
GAGAATTCCAAGTTAGTCGTTTGTCAAGGTGTTGTCCAAGGTTGTGGATCTGTTCTTCAGGCGTAAGTGCAACATTATTAAAGTATATGTGGTGAGGATAATGTTAGGATTGGTTGGGATGTCAGCTGCATAGATTGCGTAGAGGATGGGACAGAGGATACTGCCCTGAGAAACACCAGAGGACTGAGAATAGAGGGATATTATTTTTAATATAGGAATTTCATATTTTACATGGTCTTTGGTTTTAATTTTCGATTATAAATCTTTGTGACCGGCTAAGAGAAAAAAAAAATCACTCCTACTCAATATATGAGGTAATATGTTTCGAGATACGTAGAATTAGATATTATTTCTCTTTAAATCTTGGGAAAGTTTGGAGATTTGAAACATTGCTTTTTATTTGATTTCTAACGCCCTTAATATGTTACTTTTTAAGGTATAACTATGTTTTAGAGGTATTTAAGCAGGACCCCACAGATACTAGTAAATTTTTCTATCTCTTTATGGATTTTCTTTTTTGATAGATTTATTTATTGATAGATATTACAATCTGCCATACAGTTGTGGGCAATAGGTAATATTGATGAATGATCTCATACATACTAAAATAAAAAAATTAAATAAATAAGTAAAAAATAATTAAAAAAAAAAATGAAATAAAATAAAAAACTCTTAAAATTTTTGGATTTAACAGGGAAAATTTAACACATTTCAGAAAATTAAACATCTTTCAGACTATTTTAGATTTTCATTTTCCTCTTTTCTAGATAATTAAATTTCCCAAAAAGATCATTATTGGACCACTATTAATGAAGATATTGCAAACAATTATTTTATTGAACTAAGTACCCCCAAACCGGTTAGGAAAAATTGTCTGCATTCACCACTGATACACTTACACCAGATATTTTTTGTTTGTTATTTACAAATATAATAATCAATTAAATCAAATAATACACTATTTTGTAATAATTTGTGGATGGGTTTTTTAACGGTGTTATTAATTGGGATTGATAGCTTTATAATCAATAAACTCTTATTTTTTTTTTGTTGATATTTTGTTGAGTATGTTCCTGTGTCAAACCTATTAAAAAAATGTCTAAATAGTCGATTTTCACCTGTCATTTTGAGTTGTTGAATTGATTTGACGAGCTTTCATGATCTGATGACAGTTTCACGTAATTGAAATTTACTTTACATTATACTATGTATTAATATTTTAATAATTTACCTTCTACAACACCACGATGTCCTAAATACTATTTTTATCCTAATTTTTGGAATAAAACTTATTTTTCTTATTAACTTTTTAAAAATAAATTACTTCTAACTAACTTCCATTCTAAGTTCCTTACGTAGTCTTAATTAAATGAGAATAAAAAGAAGAGAACGTTTTAAAAAATTGTCTAGATCATTAAGGAATGATAAATGGTGCTTAATGAAGAGGAAAGATAAATGGATTTTAATTGATTAGAAGTCGGCAATAAAATGGCTGTCAATTTTCCAGCTCAGCGGACAGCCGGGTTCGGTCGGCAAACGAACTGTTTACTGGCCGACACCCTACCCCACCGAAACTTTTTATCGGCTCTTACACCATTTGATTTTTTTGCCTTCTTTTTTCCCCAATTTATGTCATCTGATACTTTCACTGTACTGAGGTTTATTTTTTAGTCTTTATTCTGGCCTGGAGGAATAAATATGGATACTTTTAGCTTTGGCAGTTTCTTACTAATCAGACGTTTGACCTTGCGTTCTGACACGTATGCCTTTAGGTCAATGAAAGATAATTGAGGACTTCGTTTTTTTCACAAATTTTATTTTATACATCGAATATCATTCGTTTCTACAGCACAATATTTTTTTCATGAAACACAAATTTTAACTTTATGACGATAAAAATTCAATCTGGGCTAAATGGTAAAACAATTGGGCTCTGATCGCAAACCGTATTCATGTTTAACTTAGTTATATAACAAGTTACGAACTGTTGAATATCCTTTGTGCATTAGCATACAATCTTGTTAATTTGCCAACCTCAGGAAACACTTTCCGACATTAAAACGCGATGGTGAAACTTTTCTTATTAACGTTCGGACGGTTTTTTCATTAACATAATTGCTTAAAGAGTCTGATTGAAGAATATACGAGCCTAAGTTTAAATTAAGTCGTTAATGCATATAGTTAATTATTATTATTCGAATTTTCTGTCATCTTAAAAATTTAAACATATTTATCCAAATAATTTTTTTTCTGGCGAGGTAAATATGCTTACTTACTACAATAATTTTATATATTTGATAAAAATATTCTTTAAAAAAAAAATGTTTTTTTTTTTTAAACAGACAATATTTGTTTTTGCATATTTCCTGCATTTGTTTATTTAATCCAAAAGTATAAAAGGCGAATGATCTTTTTAAACAAAATTTATGTTCCTATTTCCAATATTATATTTAATTTATCATTTAATGTTAATCATCTAAGTTAACCCCAAATTGGTTAAGATCCGACGGTTGGTTAGGGTAGGAACTTCGGATAGGGATTGAAGTTTACCCAAACGTAGTTTTTCAATGACCTCCAAAGAAGAGGGTCTCGAATATCGCCTACGCTTCATATCCAAGGTCTATCCAGAATCGTTTTAGTCTTATCTCCTTATCAGGCGGGTAAATAATCTTTTTTATTATTTTATTTTTTTTTTAGCTTTTTTGAATATAGTTATTGTAAAAGTATTGTAATATAAATCGATTAAATTATTATTTTACTTGTAATTTTTTTTTCGTACCCTCCACTGGAAAATGTTTTTGCAGGAAGTGTGTGTCAGGTGTTGGTACAAATGAACATTGATCTTATATTGATTTTTACTTTTAAAACGTTTCTTAATAGTATTTATGCGGATGAAGATTGGGGGACTCCACGGAATATCGATGTGAAATTATTTTTTCTAAATATTAGAATTAAACGAAAAATAATTATCAAGTGGCTTGTAGGAAGAATCACTTTACACTGGTAATCAAAATGTCGATTTGACTTAGTGAAGTAGGCCATATCAGATTTGTAATTACAAAAATATGGTTGTAGATACAAGGTAGATTTTTGTTTTCGAGCATTTTTACTCTAAACGGTCGTTTTCTCAACTTCTATATTTTGAACTGAGTTATTTTTCTATCGAAGTTTAAACAAAAACCATCAGGTAATGGCTATTTAAATTTTAAAATGTTATTTTTCTTAAAACTCATCTGTTTTTTTTTCAGATAATTGAAGTTCAAGTTCCATTTGGTAAATAAAACCCAATGATACTTTGTACACTTATTTTATTACTAAAATACACCTTTCTATAGTTTTTTATTTAAGAAATTTTTGGTCAGTAAATGTTTGTGTACACTGAAATATTTTTTGAATTTTGGTTTTGAATTATTTTTATTTAATTGTTTCAGAGATTTCGAAACATTTTCTATACATAATTATGTTTATGCATGTGTCAGAATCATGATAGGAAAGTGTAAATAGTTAAACTAATTTCGGGATTTTACGATATTGATTTTCCTTGTCAATTGTGATTGGATAAGGTAGTGCTTAAAAAATGCTGGGAACGATATCTCTAGTGAAGCAGTCGGTCGGATTCGGTTGTCTACACGCTTACCATCCGCCTACCAATATTTAAATTAGCCATTTGGCCTTGTCTATTTGGGGAACAAAGTCACTAAACTTCTTCTATCGGCGCGACAACATTACCGGGTCCTGGCCTCCTCAAGCAGCTTCCACCAGTTTAATCGGTTAAGTGCAGCTGCTCTCCAATTCCTCACTCCGAGCAGTGTCCTCGAATCTTCTTCACCATCCAACAATTGAAGCTTTGGGCGGCCTCTCGGCCGTGTTCTATGTAGGCGCTTCTATATCTTGAGGTTTCCTGATAAGATGGTTTCAGAAGAGCTGGTTATCAGCCAGCTGTCCCGAGTTAGGTGGAGGTGCTGCGTCCTCGGAACATCCTGACTCACTCCCCCATCTGGGACAGCTACCTAGGAGAGGTGACCCTAGGGTATGTACTGCAGGTGACCTTGGTCTGTAATGTTTAAGTAAGTGTAGTGTGCTGTTTTTTCCCAACCTGGAAGGCCAGTGACTATCTGCGGTGCAATGGTCGGGCCAGTCTCCCTACGCACAAAAGTCATTAAACTAAATGCAGCAAAATTATGCTTAGGATTACTTTAGCAACAATTGGCTATTGGGTAATAGTAATAGAGCACACGTAATAAGAGAGTTAACACTATTTTTTAAAAGTTTTAACTACTCCTTTGGGTAGCTACTTATAACTAGTAAAACAATTGCTTATTTCATCTTATAATATGTAGGGATAGTGCAATACAATTTTTTTTTTTTTTTTTTTT
>NW_027107553.1:450645-465009 GCF_000696795.3 Halyomorpha halys | reverse complement strand
TATTTTATTTTATTATATTATTAAGTAATATTTTCTTTTTTTAACATGTTCCTTTTTAATAATAACAATAAAATGACTAATTAATTATTAATGGATCATAGACAGGAAAATTTATGAGGAATAACGAACTTTTAAGGCCAGTCTATGAATTTTGATTCGTTAAAGTATTGATAAAGTTAATCAACATTGGACCAACAGTTGTGATGCAAGTTCAATTTGAAAGCTCACTTTGAGACCAAGCGCTATGACACAACCCCCTCTCTCCATTCGAATGTTGATTAGTATTGCACAGTAGTCTAAAACCCGTTAACTTTTTATTTCAGTTCGTGCCTGTTATTTTGGCCTGTATAATTAATTTTAGGACCAGAGCAAGAACGCGTGCTGTCCGGCTATAAAAGTTCTTTTCGTGATCATTTTTCTTTTCGGGCCTTCTAATATATTTTAATTAGATAATCTACGCTGTTGGATAATTTTTCCCTGATGCTACGACATGGTCACTAATGAAGCTGCTAAGAAATAATCACAGAGCGCCATGAAAGAAACTGGTTGTGAAAAATTCTGAAACAACACTTCTAAAATTTCATAACATCTGAGTTCTCACACCTTCACTTCAAATGTATCAATTGTAGCAAGAAGTATGTCTCTTATCAAAGTTTTGCTGGTTGATCTAGAACTCATGTCGTTTCTATTAATCAGAATGTCTTATACTATGGCTTTTCTTATAATTTACCGTCCAAGCCTTATGATCAAGATAATTTTCCTTGACAGATACTCAAACCTTCCACAGCAATGTGTTATGTATGCCTAACTGGATAAACCAAGGGGCAGGGCGAAATTAGACACCACGAACTTAATTTGAATCAGTCCTTTTGATTCTGTACGTTAAATAGGTGCTTGAACCGGTGGTAACATTCCTGCGAATTATGAGAAACATTTTTGTTCTTTTCACTGTGTTACTTGTTTTCAACGCACAATTTAGTTTTAACTTGCCGTTTTCAATTAACTTAAAAGTCTTTGAAACAAGTTAAACCAACTTTCAAAGATATTTTTATTTTTACTTCATTCCAAAATGGCTGAAGGTTGCAAATATCCATCAACGGAAACATCCGTAGCCGAGTTGAGGTCGCCTTATCGGTAGCGGCGCCGGTTCGATTCCGGCGAGTTGGCTATTATTTCGTGGCGGTTTCACGGAATATAATCTCGACCCTCCCACCCAGGTCAGAATAGGATGGTTACATCTACGATAACCTTTTTTATGTCAGTTCTAGGGTTAACAAAAGCAAGATTCGTGATTTTTTCCATTTTTTATTTTGTTTTTCACTCCGTACCCATCGTAACCAATTAATTCTTAATCTCTCATCTTTAAAAATCCCTGATAATCCGCCAAGGCATCTGAAAAGAAGATGGTCACGGTACTTTCTATATTAAATATATTGTTTGAAATACCACTATTGGGTGGTTCCTTCTTAAGATGTTCAAGGGATTGAAAAATTAATCCAATTTACTTATTGTATTTTTTTTTTGTACTGTTTTATATTACATTAAATAAATTAAAAAAAAAAATAGTTTTTATTTCTAAAATGATCGATTTGTTTTATATAAATCTAAAATCTTTAATTTAGCTCCTAGAAATGAGACATTTCCCTACAAATTAATAAAATTGACTGAAAACAAGAATTATGCATAGTTAAATGTGAATTTACTAGAAATATGAAAAATCAGGAAGCCAGTGAAATACATAATTAAAATTCCCTAATCATTGTATAAATACACAACCATGAATTAAGATTAATTATGAACACTGGTGTAGGGAATGAAGATTTCTTACGCGTACTCTAATTACTCTATTATTAATTTACGCACACACATGTTTAATTATGTCCTTGTGAATTTAAATTGCCCTCATTTAAAACACAGTATTAGAAGTCGGTTTCTTATTTATTACCGATCCCGCAAAAGGCCATTACTTATGTAAATGGTTTCCTTAGAATTTACTGCTGCATATTTCACCAGTTTCTAAAATTATCCCGCATTGTTTCCTTCTGTGAGCCGGGTTCCCTTTCTTTCGGCCGACCTACTTCCTTGTAAGGGAAGTGTTTCTTCGTTTTTTTATCTTCACGGTGATTCGATAAAAGTAACGTACAGCATATTTATTCTAAAAGATGAAGGATGTTGAGTTAAAACTATATTTTGATGATTATATTTCTAGTATATTTTTAGTATAATTTTAATACGTAAACTTTCATCAAACTAGACTTTATATCACTTTTTTATTGGTTTAACTACTGGTACTGGTACTGGTATTTGGTGTGGGGGACAAGTCCTTTTTGCCAACCCCTGACGGCTACCTGGGTACTAACCAAGGTGGGAGTGTCAAGATTCATTCTTCGGGACCGCCGAAAAATGAATGTTTAACTGCCCCAGGTGGGAATCGACCCCACAACGTTTTCCGAACCGAGCGCACTGGGACCTGCGCCTAAACCCGTACAGCAGTCACGTCCCACCCGTACAGCAGTCCCATTAACTATCTTACGTATAAGTTTCACTCCCTAGCTCAGAACAATTCTGTTTTCAACTATATCAGTCCGGATATAGGAAATTTTTTTTACTAATACACATATGTTAAAAAGTATTCCATTATATTTGCATATTTAGAGTCAAAATTTTGTAGTTTTAGTCGCATTCTGATTGTATATTTTATTTAACTAATTTAACATAAAATTTAGGAACAACTAAAGGGTTTAAGTATTCCATAATTTTGAAAATTTATTATGTTAGTCTTCTTTTTGAAAAATCTCTGCTTCAAGACATTTTTAGGTTGGTTATGTCAGTTATTAACAAACCATTCTGCATCTAGACATTGTCTTAATCTTAATGAGATATTATGTAAGCAATACTAAAAGAACTAAATTTTTTTGTTAACGTGTCTGCTTCAGCTTCATTTATCCTGTCTCTTTGTTATCCTACATTTTGTAATATCAATATCTTCATAATTTGTATCCATTTCTAGTAAATATCAATATCCATTACAAAAATTTTACAATTATTAATTAGTAGAATCTCTGTTAGTTTTCTTTATGTTTCTAATCATATAATTTGTATATTACATTAATTAATTATAAGGATAAATATTATTATTTATTTCTGTTAATTTCTGTAATAATAACTCTAGTTAGTCTAACAAATTATAAAACTAAAAAATTGATTTTATATCTCTTATTGAGGGAGAAAAAAATATTTATCAATGATTCATTTTTCCATTTCATTTCTAATCGCTTTGATAGAATAATCATAGAGATCCCAGACGTAGCATAACTAAACAGTTAAGTTATACGGGATAGTAACCTTAACTTTTATTTATTTTTTCAAAATTATTTTTGGTACTTATTTATTTATTAACCAACTTTTTTTGCATTTTAATTATTGCTAGTACCTATTCAACATAATTTTTTTTCATTATAATTGTTTCTCCATTCTATCTTAAAAAACAATAATCGAAATCGATATATCTGCTTATTGTGAAAAATGTAACATATTTTTAAATCATAAGACTTTTTACATTCTTTACATTGTTTTATGGTCCTTCAGTTTGTTTTTTTTTTTTTTAATACGATTTTTTAATGTTTATTATCTCCAAGAGAATGTTATTCTTGCCTCTATCCTTATCACTCCGGAGCTAATTGTCTGCCATCATTTCACAGATTCACTCTTGTTTCTTTGAATACAATGACATGTCTTATACATTTAAAGGGATCGTCTCTTTATTTACTAGTAATAATGAACAATCCCTCATTAATTTATTAAATTGATATAAAGAGAATGTTGTTTTATATGAATTTTTCATGGTTAGTAATAATTCTCGAACAGAGAACATGGTCATCGAATATGGTTTTGGTATTTAGGGATGTATGATTATGACTATATTAGCTGATATTGTATGTGTTTATATATAGAGGAGAGCAGGGACCAATAAAGCAGTCTTTCATTTGAAATCGTGTGCGTCAGTCTTCATCCTTTTTGTATATTTCTTTCGAAAATGATTAACTTTTATAAATTTTGTAATTTTTGTGTAAATTGAGTTTGAGCTAGAGAAATATCTTTTGGGGTCTTCCTTCCCAATTTTGTGTTATTTATTATTATTTTTTTTTTTGCAGTTAATAAATATTCATAGTCTCACTGAATGTATAGCTCACGAACCACATCGGTTCTCTTCATATTTACAGGAAATGTTGAGCGAAGATCCCAAAAAAATAACAAAACTTTTTCACTTTCTAAAAATCATTAATATTTATGATCACATATAGTCTAACTAATTGTAATTGTAATTGTAAAATGTAACTTGTAATAGTAATAGTAATTGTAATTTTAAATTTGTAAATTGTAATGTAACTTGTAACAGTAACTGTTAATTTTTAAACTTTCTCACTTTGTAATTATATATATCTTTCTCACCTTGTAACATTGTAAATATGTTAATAGTAATGTACTAACTTTGTAAATTCAGTGTAAATGACCCTAGTGGTCGAAACACTTAAATAAATAAAACAAAACAAAACAAAATATTCATTTGATAACTTTTCATTCAGTTTCTAAACTATTTTCTTTTTTAACAAGCATGTGTGCCTTCAAATCTGAAGGATATTGGATTTCTTCTGCTAAGAGATTTTTAACAGTTTATTACCACCTAGAAACTATTCTTGTCTTTTTCCTTATCACTCCTTAACAAATTGCCATCATTCATGGTTTCTTAGAATAGCTATTCTCTGAATGCAATACAGAGTGTCTTGTAAATATAAACGAAACACTCCTTATTCACTCATAATTATGTTTAATCGTTCATTATCTTATTAAGTTGTTTTACGAAATTAGTGTAAGATAAAAATTCTCCCAACTAATTTTTTTTTTAATTCCATTTTGGTTGTCATAAAAATATTTACATTAGGTGTACTTCTGCTCACACCTAAAGTATCGTCATATTATTTAAATATATGCACATATTTATAAGGTGTTTGGTTTAAGTGAGTTTCCTCCTCACAGAGTAATTTAGAGTGCCTCTTCCTAATGACTGAAAAGTCTGGTTTCATTTTTCATTGGAATTTAAATCTTCCTCTTGTTAACTGTAAATTTATTTATTTATATTTCTGTGTTTATTTGACGCGTATTACGGTCCAATAATTTCCGCCTTGATTTTACAAAACAAAACACCAGGCCTTATTATTAAGCCATATGATCAACCAAAAAATCTTAAATCGTTCATCTGTGTTTTATATTAAACCGATCAGTATAAAAAAAAATAATAATAATAAGCTTTCTACTCGTAAACATGGCTACATTTAATCAATATTTTGGTTCTCACCTATAATAGAATTCTCAAAAATTCGCTCTTATATTATATATTAATATTGTTATAAATATTTTCAATAAAGGGGGCAGAAAAAAAAATTCTTAAAAAATGGCCGAAATAGACTAGAAAATTTTTAAAATGCTGACTTGTTCTTTTACTGCCCTTCCTAGCGGCTAGTATCATCCTCCAAACCATTAGTTTTTCAGATTAAATTAAAGGAACTGTATATGACGATAGTTAAAATAATATAACAATAATAATAAGTAATAATAATATAACAAAAAAAAATAATAAGTCAGAATTTGAAGATGTTCTGTGGCGTTTAAAACACTTGTTCTATTTCGCCCTTTTTGTGATATAGCCTACTTTTAACGCTTTCTCAATAAATATAGCACTTTGCTTTTAGAAACTATTTTCGAATAGTAGTTTCTATGATATTTGTATATGAATATAAATTTTTGTCCGAACAATCAAAAATCAATTTATTGTAGCAAATATCATGAACACTACTATTCTTACCAAGATAAATGTCAAAAACTACTTTAGAGTACACTACATTAGCTAAATGTTCTCTTACATTTCATTGTTTATTTTATCTTTATTGAAATTTACAACTGTACATAATTACACATTTAGTAAATTTGATGTAAGTTATTATGGAGTGATACGGGCGTGTAGAGAAACTACCTATTGGTAGCACTCTAATGATGTTTTTACGTAAGTAGGTCTCTTGGCCATCTTCTTTTCAGGCTCCTCGTAGGATTGTCAGGAATGGAAGAAAAGTTAGAAACTAGTGGGTTTGGGTGGTTTATATTTCATTATTTAAAACTTTTATATAATATATGATCCGAAAAACAACAGAGTGACTTATACAGTTTTTAAAAAAACTAAATACTTACCATAATATATAGGACTAGTGGTGAATTGAAATAACTATAATTTTAGGCAACTTCGCTCAACATGAATTCACTGTAATTAATAAATTTTTATTAACTTGTAACTTTCATACAAATTACTCTTGTGCTGTTAGAAGCACTTAAAAATAAATATAAAATTATCATATAGAGGACTTTTTTTTATTGTGATAGCTTGTATGATTTCATTGTAGAATTAACGCAATTTGTGACGGCTATAGTCCGGAGGAAATTGACCTCTATCTCTGCATGAGCTCATTCATTCTCTTTTACAATAAAATATTGTCCGAGTGAGTCAGCTATTTGATGATAATCTCCGGGATTTATGGGTTTGTTTTTTTGTGAGGTGTTTTCCGTCATTGCTGGTTCACAACTGTGAAGGTTCCTCTCCTTTATCTAATCTAAATTGTTCCCTGATACCTTATCTAATTCGATTTGGAAGCACTTTGCTTTGTTTTGTTTTTTAATTGGGTTAGTATTATGGAGCAAGTATATCATACATATGTGGAAATTTTATGTTTTGTCTTCGTACAGCATGAATACAATTCGACATAACTTTAGAATTCCGCCTATCCAACCCAGTGGTGACTGAAATTCAGCCGGTTAAGCAGGAGCAATATATCTGTGTGTGTGTGTCGGTAAAAACAAAAGTGATAAGCTAAAGTTCTTTAGCTTAGAGCAAGAATGTCAAGGGCTTAATTTTGAAAAAAAAAAAGTACTATGTTCGAAATACTCCTTCATTTCCCTGTGAAGATATTTACTGTATTCATCTAACATCACAATCCCAACATATTTATCTATAAACACAGCAGCTATGAACTACATAAAACTTCAAATATCAATTGTTAATTTTGTCGTGACTGCTTTGCTGAAAAATTTACTGTGGCTTATAATATTCTTGCAACGATTCCTTATTTTTTTTTTCATTCTATCTATTTTTTTTTTTTTTTTTAGAGAGTGTTCCCTTTTAGTTTAAAATTGATCTTAATATAGACTACTTACCTAAGGTCGTTGAGTCAAGCTGTAACTATTTTTATCCCTTCTCGTCTTATTGTGAAACCAGAATGAAAGAGGCCTATAAGATAAAAAAAGAAAAAAATGTTTAAATTTTTTTATGGGAACTGTCCAAGTTTAGTACTTTTTTCAAATATTTTTACCTTGCAAGTTTTTTGTACTTTGTGCTTGTTTGTAATCCTTCTATTCTTTGATTACTTTTTTTTTTTTCTTTTTTTACGATGGTGCCTACTTCAAAGGCAATAACAACCTCTTATAGATTTTATAACTTGAAACTTTTAAAGATATAAAGTTATTGCCATGTTTTATTGCTCTCTTTTTCAACTCTATCTAATGTTTAGTGGTATGTGAGTATAAACTATTTGTGTCTTCTATTCTTAACCAAAACTTAGCTATGAATCTCAGTTGATAGTTACATTTTATTTATACACTTTGAATGTAAACTGACGGTCAGAAGTTTTGGATTGCCAGATCAGTTATGTTAGAATATACCGAGGTAGTAAGTACTTCATATTTTCAATTTTTTGGTTTTATATGTATTAAGCAATAGCATACTAAATCATACTCCATTTTATTTTACGCATTGTCAATAATTTTGGTCGAAGTATAAAAATGTTACAAAAGGAGTGAATAAGAGTGATAATCGTTTACTAATTATTATTTTATAAAGACCAGTAGACATGGAGACTAATAAAACTCGATTAAAATACGACACATAACATGATTGATGACTTGAAGTTATTTTTAGTTATATTAAAATTATAGTTAATTTTAATCATAATAAATAATATTCTGGTGCTGTGGGCGCATCATACAACTTTTACTTTTCACTCTATTTTGAGTTATAATTTTTCCTCCCTCGTTTCAGGACAAATATTTTCATATTATTCACTGTGGTAACACTTTCCCGTACTGATTTTTCAAATGAGAGTTGACTAACTCGAATTTCAAAAGTTATCTGAAAATTAGTTTTAATAAAATTTTAACATTTTTCTTTTGCAAATGTATGGCAGAAATATAAAAATATAACATATTACTAAAATTTATAGAAACAATATTAAAAATACTAGGAGTGATTTTATGAAGGCAGTCATCCTGTTAACTAATATACTCAAATATTGGTTAAGTGAAATTGAAAAAAAAAAACTATTTGATAATTATTGTGACATGAAAACATCAATAAGATTGGGGTGACAAGAAAAATAAACTGCTCATTAGTCCGGGAAGTTAAAAGTTGTTAGTACGTACCTTTTCTTTATGCTTTTTTATTTATTATCTATTACCTTATACCGTTTTATAACTTAAGTATTGTTCTTATTTTTTAAAATAACGCTGAAGGTTTATTATATTCATTCCATTTCTTAATCAGATTATTTTATTTTATGTGTTTTTATTGTTTTAAATTTTCATCGGTTTATATATCCTGAGGTTTATCAAAATTTCTCTAAAAATTGAGGTTGTCAGTATGTCTTTTAATAGCTCCATATTTAATTTTATACTAAAATTAAATGTCTTTTACAATTTTATATTATATTGACAGCGCGTTGGTAATTTATTTGTACTGAAGCCCCTTAGAACCATCCCCTTAGACATAAAACCCTTAGACATAAAAGAGCTGTGGTCAAAGGGAAAAGGAGGTGAGCCAGCCCTATCTTTAGGGCCTTTTGTTAAAGCTGCTATAAATTAATTAATTACCTTCTAAAGCAGTTGATAATTACTAAAAGTTTCCCGTAATATTAGGCTTTTTTGTCCTTTGTCTGGACCATTTATTACGAAGCTGTTAAGTTCCTAGACATCCTCATATTATGTACTATAATTTATAGTTTGATGTGTTTTATAATGTTTTTAGTCTCCTTATTTATTATCTCCTATTATTTTGAGAAATTTCAATAGGCTTCAGAATAAATAAAAATAATGTAAAATAACTTTTAAAATAAATTTTAACAAATACAACAAAAGTACATAATGTAATTTGATTTTATTTCCGCAAAGTATAAAATATTTTTTTAAACAATAGTTTTTATTGAAGAGTAATGATACAAGCTACAGCAATGAATGGCAATAAGTATTAGCATTCACACCGTATGTACAGACTAAATTAAATAAATAAGAAGATAAAAAATTAAATGATAACATCGATTGTAATAAAAAAAAACACAAATAAATAAATTACAAATAGTATAAACCTTTAACTGAGGTCGAATTAACAGAAACAGCTGGTTAGGTGTAGTCTAACACTGAGGTTCCCAAACATTTTCTTTTATTTATTCAATTAAAAATTAACCCAAGCCCTCTAAGTATTTTCCGTAGCAAGATGGTCCGGACTACGGTCAAGAATTAACTATTGATTAGTTACCAAAGGGTCTTATAAAATAATAATTAATAATTAAAATCCACTAACTAATTTTATTTAGCATTTATTTAACATTACTATAACGTGATACAAATATTTGACAATGCTTATCGTAATGGAGAAAAAAACTTAATATGTTATAAATAAATATATAAAAATAGTAGATAGAAATAACAAAAAAAATATATAGAAAAAGATTGCCAGTTTCGCGGTCAAGATAAACAAAATAGTTTGCAAGTATTATTTGATAGTCAATCATCTATTATTGTGATATTTCATTATTAAAATATATTTATTTATTATTTATTAAAAGTTAATTTTTTACTATTAAAATTTAAACCCACCTTTGCTTGTCTATATATATTTCGTATTTTATCTCACTTTTAATAGTTTCCATATCGAAAGATATTTATAAATTAGTCATTAATAATTTAAATCGAAGAACTAATTTTAGTTAATTTTTATTTAACATTATTATAATTTGACAATTATAAACATAATGGAGACATAAATTAAAATTTCATTTACTAATATAATTATACACATGTATATACAGGAAAACAAATAAAGAATGGAGATGGCCAGGGTTGTATATATATATAGTATACAGGAAATGTCCAAGTATCCACTCCAATACAGAATTAGTGCTCCTAAACTTTTGACATAAAAAGAATGGAGTGATTCGAACTAAAAAGTATTTCCTTCTGATCAATTATCTCTAATTTCTTTTTTTTACTCTAGTTAAGCCATTTGACCTAATTTCTTGCCAGTTTCTATATTTAGATGTTAAGAACGGAGTTGGTATACCATTGTTCGTTAGCTAGGACACACCGACCTACATCGCTCGACTAGAACCAAGGGTGCTCCTACTTCACTCCCATGTCCGTGGCCTCGCACCGGTCACGTAGAGGATATTGTGTCTTCGAAATTTGTCCTTGTTTACAGCATATTCAGCTGTGCCGCGTGGTATTCCTTGTTTAATGACCTTATATTGGTCTTTATGGTGTAGTTTTGGTGTGATATATATTTCTTTTAATACAAAAATGTTTTAGAATTAAAAATATATATGAAAATTTAATAGTTTGTTTTATTTAATGATTCTGCAAGAAACGTTCTTTTAAACCAAACAAAAAGACTGAAGATTCGGTCCATACTTAAAAAAGTGGTTAATGCATCTTAGCCTATTTCAAATTTAATATTTTTATAAAATTTTTATTTTAAAGACAAAATTGTTTTTAATTTTTCGGTTTTCAAATATTTATTTTGCTTGAAGTTTGCTCATCCCTACCTTACTTTAGACCCCTGTTGACTTTGCTATCTAAATATAAGAACAAAGATAGTTGATGATTAGAACACACAGCCATAGGCAGAGGGTAGTGGCTCTGTACATGATGCCTTTGGTGAGTAACCCTTTGATTGCACTAACTTTGTCTATTTGTCCTGTCTGAGTTGACTAATTAGTTAGCTTTGTGAAGCATCTTTAGTGTCCAAATAGTGATTATTTCAAATTTAGTCTTATTATTGTAGATAATTACAATATTTCAAATGTTAAATTTCTAGTATTTTTTCCTTTTCGATCTTCTTTCTTTTAAACACCATCAAAAGCTATATTTTTATTTATTTAAAAAAATGATTTATTGAAATTTTTAAGTCTATATAGCCATAAAAAAGTAACTATGGTCGGTTTACATATTATTCGGACATTATAGTGACTTGTATAAACCAATCCATGTTCAGCACTCCAAGGGGTAGTAAATTTCAAGCACTTCAAGTGGTCCGTGAGAACTTCTCAAACCTTTTATAGTATTATGGGAAAATGGTCGGGAAGCCCAGATTTGCATGCAATTTATAGCAGAAATACTTTACTGTAAAATGAGGTGAGATTGTGCCTTACTGGATGAGAATAAGCCAACACAGAATTCAGTATTGAAGGTATCTCTGATGGATTAGTATTAAAGCTATTATTAGTTTTACACCATGTTTGTAGAACTCAACCAAATTACCACTTTCCTCTTATACCGTTTATAAGAGTCTCACAATGTGATGTGAAGAACTGATTAATTACCTGAACTACTATCAGTGACTATTCATTACTTGGCCTTTTTACACTTTCATGTTATCACATTATCAATAAAATATTTTCTCTTTACGTATCACAGTTTGTTGTCATTTTTCCACAATCGGTGGTACACAGGCCTGTAGGGTCCGTGGTGAATTTATTTTTCATACTCCCTGTAGAAAAGACATAAAACTGCACGTCGATTTCGACTATTACTGCACTTACTGGACAAACGGTCTAAACTTCCAACACATTACAAAAGACTGATATACATGACTGTAATAAGGCCAATCTGGACATATGGAGTTGAGCTTTGGGGCACCACTAAACCTTTGAATTCCTCTCGTATTCAATCCTTACAATCCGAAATCCTTCCTAAAATCCTCAATGCACCTTACTTTGTCACAAATAAAATCATACATAAAGACCTTAATGTTCCCTATGTAATCGATCTAGCCCGAACCAGATATCACTCCTTCCATTATAAACTCTCTAACCACTCAAACCCCCTAGTTTTTAATCTTGCATCCTCTTCCATTCCTGACAATCCTCCGAGGCGCCTGAAAAGAAGATGGCCACGAGACTAGCTAATATAAAATGTCATTAGAGTGCTACCAATGGGTAGTTTCTCTACACGCCTGTAACACTCCAATTTAACTTAGATCAGATTTACTAAATGTATTATAATGTAAAGTTGTAAATAGCAATAAATAAATATTAAAAAAAAATCGGAATTTTTTTTACTTAAATTCAGTAACTTTCTCATTTAATTAAAGAAAATTGTCTGTTATTTTTTTTTTTTGTACTGAAGTTCCATTCATTCATTCAATCATTTATTTTATTTTATTATCTTTGTGATTAAAACTAATGCATTTATCTTTTGGATTACAAATTAAACAGATATTTATAATTTAGACCGTAGCTGTTATTTTAATTAGAAACAGCATACTTGTCTATTTAATATTTTCATTAGTATTTTATAAAGGTTTTAAAATGAGTTCCTTTGTTATAGGTTTAATTATTATTGGTTATGAAAACAAGAGTTTATTTTGCTTAAATTGGAGGGGCTAACATATTTCTGTTCTATCTCTTTTTAATAAATGTGTTAATTGCCGGTATTGTCCTAGTAAAAAGGGAGAAAGGTGATATTTATTTCTGCTCTTACCTGCTGGAATGGGAAGAAAAAGATTGATTTTTGTGTATTTACTACGTTGAGAAATATATTAACCTTATTTTATTTAAGATATTAACATTAATTTAGTATGTCATTTTCCTTATCGAGCTAACGAAATCTTTTATAAAAGGGTCTTCGATTATTTTCAGTAATATTAAACCAGTGATGGATTGTAAAAAAAAATCTGATTAAAAATTAAAATTCTGTAGAAGACAAATCTCGGCAAACAGATCCGATCGGAATTTGGCTAGTTTTCAATTTCCGGTAAAGTTTAACGACCTGTCAGAAATAGCGCATTGAGGGTCTGGGGGAAATTGTGACCTGATTCTTAGTGAGTTGCAATTTAATTTTTATTTTTTTAAAAATTGTGTAACCTTTTGTAAATCTTACATAATTTATTCTTATTTTTTACCTATTTCAGCTCAGTTAAAATGATTGTTTTAATTTGTACCTGAACATTTTTGTTTTATTTTTAGTCGAGAATTTCTTATGTCTTTTGTATATAGCTGCCTCACAAACGTTTGCTGATACTATTTGATTCTTGTCGAAAATATCTACAACATCGATCACCAATACAGTTAGGTATTAATAATTACCTCGTTCACTACAATTATTATTATTAATGGATTTTAATCTTCCAAATTTTTAACTCATATGCTCTTGTTTAAAGATGTAATGGCATTGTACGTTGTTGTAAACAATTCCTGTGAGTAGGCCTTGATGTACAAAGGAGCAAATTGAGGAATTGTCCAGTCTGCCAACTTTTGAGGGGTGAGAGTATTTGAGGTGCCGAAAGCTAAGGAAAGACCAAAACAACCTTAAATAGCAGACCTTAAGAGTGCTAAGATTAAAACCAAATACTTTAGAAATAGATTTAAAGTTCGTTCAACAATAATTTAATGCTGTATCCTAAGTTTTCTATAAATATAATTCAGATAGCATTGTGGCGAATTAGGTGGAAACTACAAACAAATCCCTAAAACGTTAATTAATACTGTACCGACGGGTAATAGTCCTAGAAGCAAACCGAAACGTAGATGGAATGATTGCGCCAATACTGATCTCGTGGATTTGGGTTTGTAGGATCACTGGACAGATATTTGGTGACAGCGATTGGTGGTATTGGCATCGAACCTTTTGGGTTTTCTAAGACTTTATTATTATTATTGATATAACTCAAGTTTTCTTAAAACTATTCTAGACATTGCAAATTGCAACAACCTTTCATTAAATAACAAAAATTCTACAAAGTTATAATGTCAGTATAGCTTAATCGCCATTTCTAGGGGATAAAAATTGTATAAACGTCTTTAAAAAAACCTTAATATTTATTAGTAGGTTTTAATCTAATAAACATAAATTTATAAAATTGTATAACGTCTGGAAAACTGAAAAAGAGGGAGGGAGCTGGTTTACTATTATCTGCCCAAGGATTATCTATTATCTATCTAAAAACCGATCAAATCCTCGAGCGACGGTAAATCCGGACTCTACTGTGGTCTATAT
>NW_027107553.1:414131-450555 GCF_000696795.3 Halyomorpha halys | reverse complement strand
AATAAAATAAATAAATAGGGTTTTTTTAAAACATTAATATTTGTTGTTTTATTTATATCGCACCTGTTGGCTTACATCATGCATGCTCATATGAATAATGGGATGTTCCCTTTTTATCTTGCAACAAACGACAGGAGCCCATTTCACATACAAGGCCCACCCGAAGCGGATATTGTAATTTGTTTGGAAGGAGCAGATTAAGCATTTAGTTATTTACAATGGCAGGTTCCCTACAAAGGAAACCTATCTGGGCTCAATCAGAGGGCGGCTTGAAACGGAGCCCGGGCATTGTCGGATCCGATTGGACAATTACTTGGCAAGATAAACACTTCCGATTCGCTGAAAAATCCCTTTCAATAGGGTCGGAGGGAGCGGCATTCAGCTGTCTGTTTGCCTTGTGTAACTCTTCCTTGTTACGGCCTTACCTTTGTAAGTCCTCCATGATTGGGATATTGTAGCAGACAAGTCCCCTTCCTTATAATTGCTTCAAGTTTCATCAAGAGAAACATTCTCGCGATTGTAATACATACTTTTCGAATTAGTTGTGCAATATATTTCAAAATAAAATTATCAATGCACTTCTTTTCAATAGGAGATGGAGTCTCAAACCACATGCCACTGGAGTAATAGGGTTTCCGTGATTTTAAATTAGGTTTTCTTAAATATTAAACGACCGTTAATTAAGCCATTACTTTCAACTATAAAAGTTAACATTTTATTTATAAAATTCAAATCTTATTTTATTGATCTTCCTATTTTAAAAACAATCCCCAAATGATTTTATAAACAATATGCCTTATATTTAAATAAAATCCTTATTTAATTCCTATTTACAATAAATATTGTTTACATTTTTTTTACATATTGCAAATTACAACTGTATCACATAAAAAAATTCTATTAACTGTGATGCTAGTTTTATTAATAACATGATACAGACTTTTAGAGAAACTATCCATTAGTAACACTTTTTTCAGGCGCCTTGGAGGATTGTCAAAAATAGAAAAGGAAGCAATGTTAGAAACTAGTGGGTCACTTTTAAATAGTATTTTACAAATCATAAAATATTTTTAAAAGAATCCCATAACAAATTTGGAAACAATTGGTCTTTTTGTTTGAAATCTTTTTCACCCAATTCTTACGTTCGAACCGAAATCCGAAATAGGTTTTGCTACCAAATTTTGGATTCTTGTTTCATAGCATATTATTGCACTTTGATTACAAATCAATTATTGTATAACTCTTCGCCTTAGTGCCTCGTATAAAACGATTGTTAATATAATTTATACTGTTAGTATATATCTTTTGAGCCGCGTACTATGAAAAATTGTTGGATCAAACAAAAAAGTTAAGACTTTTTACATTGCATTTATTTTTAGTTTTACGATTCCATTACTGTTTATTTATTTATTTTTAGTTTTTATGGTTCTCACTGCCTTATCTTAAGAGTTTTAATACATATTCTTCTTCCTTCGTGCTTGGTAACAATATACGATTTCTACATTTTCTTTTATTTTTTTATATGATTGAATCGGACCAGGTAAAATCAAATTATAAGGTTCCAGTTACATTTACATTAAGTTGCAAATATTTAATACATTTTTAATTTAAGATGCAATCATTCGTTTGTGGTTTTTTCAAATTTGAGCAGTTCATGTCCTATTTATTTTATAAGATAACGAATAATAATACGTTGACGACCTCCAAAATGATTTCATGACCTTTTAAAAACAGATAAGTTTAAAGTTTGATTTTTTTTTTTTTGGCCAATTTCACTCATTTGCTTTTGCGTATCTTTTCATGTAAAATCTTAATTTCAGTTAAGCTCATTTTGATTTTTTTTACGAATCTCGTGTAATATTGCGAATTTCTTTTACTATTTTTATTTTTAAATTTAGATTTATTTTGTTCTAAAGGGCTTTCAAATTTCAATCTATTGGATCCTGTTGTTATATAAAAAATAAATAATTTAACACATTGCATTCATAATCATAAAAATTACGATACATTTGTATAAATCTACTTAATAGAAACAGTCTATGTTACTTTGAGTATAGAACCCTTATCTCATTCCCCTTCCTAGGTTATATCAATGGGAAATTTATAATTAATCATCTGGCATAGTATAGTATTCAGTTGTTTCTTCTTAAAGATTTGAACATTCGGTGTAAATTCAATTCCTTATTCTTGTTTTACTTTTACTATTGTTTTTTTTTCAATGAATGAAAAAAAAAATAAGAAAAAAATTTTCAACTCCGTTTTTTGTACTTTCTGCTGGTCAATATTGAAGTTTCATTACTTCTTTCAATATTATGTAATTTGTTGTCTTATATTCTGAGGAACTTGTAATGTAATTATTGTAAATCTTATAAATAATGGTAATTGCTGGGCCGTAGTATGTACTTCCTCCATAGTATGTACTTCCTTGCGTGTCGTAAGTTCTTTTACGGGTGCTAACTTGTGATGCTTTCTAAGCATGGCTCACGTCTTAACGAGAAGCGCTTTCACTTCTGTGTTTAATTACAAGTCGTGAGCAGTAAATAATTTTGAAGCTACGGATCTGTGTTCTACTATGCTATTCGTGATTTCTAATTTACGAAGCGTTACTGTCAATTGGGCTTGATAGTTCTTGAAGTATCTTCTCATATCCTATCTGATATATTCCTCGGTGGACGAAACATATTGTAGATGTTATGAAATTGATTGTTAGAAATAATATAAATTATTTTAGTAATAAATAATACCTACGTAATAGTATGGTTTATACTTTTACTTCTTCCTTTATTGTTAGTTTATGAGGCATCACGATTCCTATAAGAAATACTTATAGCTTTGTAGTATTCCTTTATTTATTATTACTAATTTGACATATCTTTTGAGTGAATGTTAAATTAAAAGAATAAACACTGATTGAAGTAAAAAAAAAAATTTAAGAAACTCATTTCCATTCAGTTTCTTTCAGGAAAAAAAATAATATCTTTGCGAAATATCAGCCATTACTATATCCTAGGATTCCTCGAGAATCTTAAGTGCTTTACTTGTTTGTTTTCTTTCAAAACGAGGAAGTTCTGTTGGAAAATCTTCTTTTTCTAGGAAGTTACATTGGTGAGGATTCTATCTACTGATTTGTTAATACGTTTATTTAAAGTCAGTTTGGATTATAAGGTATTAGAATGTATCGTTTCTTTGCATTATAAGTTTTCGTTATGAAACGCTATTAAGATAGGTTTTATTGATAAGTTACCACCACCAACATAATGATTAGATATACTATTTTCACTTCGCCACAATAGTAGATAATTATGCTAATGTTAAGAACGGGATTATGTTGAATACCAACTAATAATTTTTTTTTTACTACCCAGTTCTAACCAGGGTGAAAAGTCGAGTTTTCATTCTGTTGGGCAGTCATGATATAAAATTTAACCCACTCGAGGCGCTGTTGCAGTCTCGAGGTTGGTAAGGTGACGCCTTAACACACTCGCTTAATACGTTCTCTAATAACCGTCACAAAAATTGGAGGAACTCATCTTTAGGAACACTTAAAAATATGTTATAAATGATTAAGTTTAATATTTCTAAAATATAATGATTCAATATAGTACCACAGTAATAGTTTTATAAAAACAATTGACTGTTTCTGGTTATTGTATAAACATCTTCCCAGTGATGTTTGTTTCTGCTAAGTACTTGGCAAATCCAATATCAAAACAACTTTACCTTACACTGGATTGTATAACCAACTTTACCTTACACCGGGAATGCTTCCAATCTTTGACAAATAGGGAAGACGACCAGGCTGGCCGAGGCATGTTTTGTTTACTGCTGGGCACACCTACCATTCTCCACCAGTGTCAGCTACTGTTGTTACCCCGAACACAATGCTATTGTTCTTGGTCCCTTTGTTGGGCTACACCACTCTCTGTCGTCTTCCGGATGAAACTAGTGTGGATGAAACATCTAAACTTCGTACGCCGTTCATAGATACGTTTTTATCGGTTCGCTGTTGCTAGTTAAATATAGACACACTTTTTTAATAGGAAAACTAATGAATGTCATATTTCCAAAATATTTCAGGATTCACGTTCGTTACGAGGACCAGTTTTGGTAGTTCTTTAGATTTTAATATAACATTTTTGTGGAATTTAGGATAGAAAAAATATATGACAAAATCGCGGTTCTATTTTACTGAGTTAAGTTTGATATAATTAACACACAAAGAAAAAGTATTCTACTGTTTTCCTATTATTTTATTTTTTGTTGAAAGTACTTAAGAATTCTTGAAATAGACCGCCAGGACCCGTCTAGCAGTTAATAGAAGAGTAGATAAGAAAACAATGAAAAAGTAATGGGCTGTCGTTTTCTGTTTTCCGCCAATTCTCTACACGTTCTTATTTTCTCCTTTGTAGAGTGTGTCTCTTGGTTTGTTATTACTCTAGGAATAAGTTTTACTCAGAAATATTGATCCTTTAGAAAATTAGTAAGGGTTAATTCTTATTTTTAATTACAATTAAATTTTTTTTATTATCTATAGATTTGATCTTGCATAGCCTATTAGATTTTTTTTATCAAGTGCCAATGATAAAAATTATAAAATATGTGTTATTGTAGTATCGCTTGGTTTTCTTCATTTGGAAATCGATGCTTTGTAGTTTCCTATATGATGATCAACAGGGAATAGTCTTTTAAAAAACCAAAACAAAAAAACCTTAATTTTATGATAAAAAATATTTATAGAGGTTTTTGAACCCTGTGGGAGTGAGAACCGGTCCACCCCCAGCCTCATGAACTGGGGACAAATCCGGCGGTTGAGCGTGACTTTGAACAAGTCACCTCCTTGCACAACCATTGAAACATTACTTCCTCACAAAGTACTTGTGTAACCGCTGACACTTCATAGTTTGTAGCGTTGCAGATTTTCATTTTTTTCTTATCTCAGATGCAACGTAGTGAAATTCAAAGATAAAATCTAGAGTATTTTTCTACTTAATTATTATTTTTTTATTTTCTGTACATATAATTTGAAGCATTTTTAGTGACAAAATTCGTCACAAAGTTTTTGGTAATTAACTTTCAATTATGTTTTAATGTATGTTAGTTAGTATTAGTGTTAAATTTTGATATAGTGGCAGTCTAATGTCTAATATATGCTTTCGACATATGGAAATAAATTGTTGGTGTACTCCATCGCCATTCAATATTTCATAATTTAAGTCTCGTTACCCAAGTCACAATTTGTTACCATACTCTTATCACAAACCATTGCACTAAATGTTTTAATATGAATCATAGTTTCAGGAAAAAACATAACCTTGTAAAAAAACCTTGTTGTGCTTGCAACTGAAGTAAACAACAAAAATTATGTCGGTATTGATTGAAAAAATTAATAAGATCAGTTTCCGGCAACTTTATATGGTGTCGATGCCTTTTTTATTTATTTTCATTTGTATGGCGCACGATATTTTGTAAAGCGTCAAGGTAGGAGATCAATGAGATTGTATCAATATGATCAAGGAGGTCGTTATTTCGATCGGTATCAGACATTGCCAACGCGTGGGCCGTTCCGAACCGTCTGTTTTATAAAAATGATGAAAAAAAATCTTGGGTCATGTTTCACGAAGAGAAACCTTCGCGTTCGACTACTTTCCAGTTTATCCGCCTCAAGCCACTGTGTATCGCGTATATCTTGGGAGCTTATGTAACTTCGAATACTCTTTAATTACAGCTACCCAGATCCTAAGACCTTTAGCAACGGTCAAAGGTGATGGGCTATCACAGATCGTTGTAACTGTCATCGGATTGCTGACTCCGGTCGATGGAGAAAGTTCCATGCCCTACGTCGAGTAGCATCCTCTGACCCAGTGGTGGAGATAATTTATGTAATCCCTGAAAGTGTGTACGTTGTTCCTGGGTCTGCTATTGTTCCCTGAGGACTGACGTTACGGTAGTAGACTTGACGATTCGCTGCAGCCGGTTGCTCTTCCGCCATAGAGGGTGGCACTGGACAATGGCTTTTCGGGCTCTTTCGCTTTCTGGTCGGATTGTAGTGGAAAATGTCTTCTTTTTTTTTTTTTTTTTTTTCTATTTTTGTTTTAGAATACATGATTTTTGACATTATGAGACAACCGAGAAGTTAATAGGTGAAATAAATTTGCTGCGCCTCTATCGATCGAACCTAAAAATGCATCTACACACTTTGCCAAACTCTGGCAAGTTTCCTCGTGCGCCTGCGATGAGTTGGGTTATCTGGTAGAAATTTGTGGCCGATCCAAAGTTTATCGGTTTTATTAATAGACATTTGTGCTTCCCATGTTTTAATTAATTAAAAATTTAACTCAACCTTCGAAATAAATAATTTATTTTAGTTAAGGATTTTATGTTATAAAATTCTATCAATCTGAATTCATTTTTTAAAGTCTTTAGCAGTCTATTTTTTATTTAGCTTTGTTAATAATTTAAGAAAATTGTATATATATATAATTAATTAAATTAACAAGTATATTATAAAATTACTAGAACGAATTTTGAATTTTGTGGTTATCTAGTACCATTTTCTATGATTACTGTCCACCACGTTTTTGTCAAATGTTCAACAATATTAGAACCTAAAAGCTACCAGAACTTCTCTTCCCTTAAAAAAAATCTCGTTAACTATAATGACCAGCCTAGGGCTGCACACCCCTTACAAATTATAGTGCGTGCGTTATTATAGTCTTCTGCTTCGTGGGCTGTCTGTATGTTCTTTGTCAGGGTTGGATGCTCGCGTGCGGCCTAAAAGACAGATACTCTTGTGGGGCGTTCATTGGCCTTGACACTGAACGCACTATCTGCATTATCCGTCAGTTTGTGGCTGCGAGGGTGCCAAAAAAGTAGTCCCTTATCGGTCTATTATTAGCTCTGATAGTGGCGCTCAATGGGACCTGCTCGCTCTGCAGGAAGTTGAGTCACCGCTGTTTTGTCGCCGAAGGAAACCTGCGTTTCCACTTGTGATTCGTACAGCATCGCTTCGGCCTCTAACTCCATCTTAACTCGAAATATTTTTACGTTAGAAAGGCTATTATTTCATTTTTTATAATCTACCATTGTTGATTATATGAAATTCTTGTTCATCTATCTAAAATTAATTTATCTTATCGTGATATTACTTACTAAACAATTTTTTTTTACTATTTTGATGTTTGGGGATGCGGTCAGTGAAGAACACAAGTAAATTAAAACATATTTGTGCCAACGTTTCGGCCAGAATTTCAGGGCTTCATCAGTGACAGATGTAGGTCTGCCTGTAAAAAATTTAAACAATTTTGGTGAATAATTACTTTATGAACGATATCCATTCATTCATTTTAAGCACCTACTTAACAGGATTTCTTTCTGATCGAGTCCTAATTCGATAAGGTCCTTGTTATGTTAATAATAACTAATAATGCTCTTGGAAATACCTACCATTTCTAAAAATCATTCCTGTAAACAAAAAGTTTCAGAAATTTCCTAATTTCTCGTCATTGTTTTTAATTTGGACTGTACCTGTAAACCTTACCCCTATTCACTCCTACCTGAAGTTATGACCTGCAATGGGCTATACCCGAGTTTCCCTAAAATATTTAAAGTTTAAAAGGTTACAAAGTCTATCATGGTCAGGCAAATTAATACAGAGTTTAACTTTTGAAATTTTATTTTATATATAAGTAAAATATTAGAATTAAGTATGGTAATATTCATTACCATGCTCTAACTTCTATTATAATATAATGTTTAATAGAAAATAAGAAATATTTGGTTTTCTGCTCATAAACGAAATGGGAGATCTATTATATTTTAAATGAATGTTTTCCTAAGTAGGCTTTTGAGATAACTAATAAGGCTTCATTTTTAAATATATAATATAATAATAAACAATAATTTAATAATGAACAATAATGTAACTATAAATTGTAGTTTCTCTTATTTTATTTTTAATGACTGAGAAAAACATTGCTATACGATAAGCCAAAATTCATGATATGACGTAACATAATTTATTTTAAAGTTCAAGTTGATTGTTTTTGAAATATATTTCAGGAATATAATTTTCTTACAGTATACTAGTTATATGATTCAATATACCGCCCTGATATTCTAATAACCGTTTTTGTTTTTTAGTATGAAGCAGAGAAATGCTTTGTTTAATGAGCAATACTGTCCAAATACATCGCATTACTAAATCACACAGCATACTTAACAATCGATTAGTGAATATATAAACCCTAATATATATTATATCATAAAGATACCTTTTTTCTATAATAACTTAAATATAAACTATTTAACATTTGTAAGATTTTTAAGTTTAACTATTTTTTTAGTAACTTTTTTTCCATAATAACCAAAACAAGCCTGGTCTAGAAACAGTACTTCCTTTTGATGGATGAGTTATATTGGAAATATTTTTTATAAAAAAAAAACAATTAATGCATAAAACATTTGATAATTGTTACACAGCTAAAAAAAACAAAAAACAACGAGGATATTTGTTTTCTCAAAGCATCGAATTAGAGCTTTTGCCAGTTTCTATATGAAAAATGTATTCGAGTGGGCACCACAAACCATAATTACGCAAATCATGTGCAAAGTGACCAATATTTAGTCCCCCCGAACTATAATTCTTCGTCCCCGGCCCAGCGTATCCTTTAATCAATTATTTAACATGTTGTTTACATTAATTTCCCTATTATCACCTGTCCGATTTTATTATTCACGCGCTATGAAGATTTATTTAAAATTCTCTGGTGCTGACTACCAAATTCCCATCCATGTTCGCCCCTTGTTTAACGCCCCGCTATTAGTATGACAGGCTGGGCATGAAAATCGATTCACTACAGCCCTCGTTCTACAAGAGCGGCCCATCCTTTGTGTGACCAAACATCTCACTCCCTCACATATAGCCAATAATATTAGGCATGATTCTTTTTTATTTTTTGAATGTGTAATTTTTTTTGAGTTTTTAATCTTGGGAATTCACTCATGAAAAGCCTCGAGTTTGTGTGTATAATCTTGTGTGCATGTTGTCCATGAAAAATTTATTTGGTTTAATTTTCATTTTATTATTTTTTTATATATTCAGTAAACGACTGGGAGTTCCACAGTGCCAGTAATAGTGAAAGCTATCGGAACCACTTTGTGTAACCATTAGGTGTTTATTAACGAATATTAATTTGTTGTTGGATTGCCTTGATAGTTGCTAGTGCCTAACAACGCTTGCGCCACAAACTTAATATAACTATTACATTCATTCCCACTTACCACTTACTCAATTCTTGGTATATTTGGTGCTTAACAGCTGTGATAATTAGTCTTGGCTTCTTAACCGACGATTTTTGGTCTTAACTTGGACGGATAATTGGATAAATACAGTTAGAACGTATGTGTAATAATTGTAACAAAATTATTATAATGACGTATAGGACAAACAAGCAAGGCCCCGTGTCGATTGTCGTATTTAAAACTTTGGATCTGCTTATATATTATAAATTTTTTGGCTCACATATTTTTTTTCTTTAATTATATTCTTTCAAAATTTTTTGAGACAAGGTAATTATTTATTAAATAAATCAAAAATTAGTATCCAATTCTGTGTCAACACTTTATTTTTCACTAGTCCAACGCTTCGGCCATTCTAGCCATCTTCAAGGACATCTTCAATACAAACTCTTCCTCACATTGATTTACAATTTCTATTGCAGGCTATTCCGCCCATGTCATTTTCTTTATTCTAAATAGGTTTTGAACTTAGAATAAAGAAAATGACATGGGCAGAATAGCCTGCAATAGAAATTGTAAATTAATGTGAGGAAGATTTTGTATTGAAGATGTCCTTGAGGATAGCTAGAATGGCCGAAACGTTGGACTAGTGAAAAATAAAGTGTTGAGACAGAATTAGATACTAATTTTTGATTTATTTAATAATTTTTTTTTTCATTAATATAGGTTTTTTTTCTTCTAGATACCTTTAGTCAATAAATTGCTAAATTATTTTTATATATCAAGTTAAAGACTAAAGATATAAATTTCTTATTTTAGGCTTTTATGAAAACAATATTCTCGAGGAAGATAGTCAATAAAAGTATCAAAATAGTAAAAGAAAACTATTTATTGTTAACTCAAGACTGATAAGAATGAAGTTCTGCTACCGAGTTCAGTTGGGGCGAAACGTTGGTTTATATTAAGTAGTTTTCTTTTACTGTTTTGATACCTTTATTGACTACCACCCGGACTATCTTCCTACAATCTACTTCATACGGTCAACTATCTTCTTCCAAAAATTACATTTTCTTTAAAGTACGGGTAACACTAGAGCCCTAACTTCTTAAAATAATCAAAAGTATTTTTGATTTTATAAGGTTTAAAAAAAAACCGTTTTGTTCAACTAAAGAAACCAAAATTTTATCTGTTCGATCACCATTGATATTTTTCAAATTTATTGAAACTTTTTTTTTTTTCCTCTTGTAGTATACTTATTAATGTGAATGGAGCCATTCAATATTGTCACAATCTGAAGTTAACAGTTTGTCATTTAAAATATTATTACTTAATCATTTTTTTTTTTTGGAACGGTGAATGTTCTTAAAAATTAAAGAGTGATGCAGAACGCCATCTAGTCACTGAAGAATGCATTTAAGAGGAACGTTACATTTGTTGCTGATTACGTAAACAGGTCACACACAGCAGCTTAACATGCATTGCAATGATCGCGTTCCTGGTGGCTTGGGAACTAGTGTGAAGCTCGAGCTGTGAATTCTTGTACGAGAAATTCTTTGGATTGAACTCTCTGTTGCGTTTGAAGTCTGCGTTTTGCTTTCATGTGTTTTTATGTTTCTAATAATTTTAAAATTTAAACTTTAATATAAATTTTTTGGAAAGCCTTAATTTAAGAGTTAAAACTTGTGAATTTTTGGCGATGAAACAGTTTAGATAGCCCATTAATTAAAATAAAATTACAGACTTTTATTAAATAATAATAGCTAATTCATTTTTCTTGGTAGTCATTAACGAAACGCTTCTTACAGACTTACGCTTACAGTACAAGAACTACACTCGAGACGACTCCTTGGATATTAAAAAAAGTTTATAGAGGATATAACCATGACACAAATGTCAGAATTTATCAAATCGAGCTTGAAAACAAGTTGGGAACTGCTGTAAACGTCTGTTTTGGATTTGATACAGATCGTTTGATTTCTGATTTGTTTATTAGAACTGCGTTTAGATCGCATTCACTTTTATTGCCTTGAGATTTCTTCTTCTTTTTCTTCCTCCCCAGTGCTTCTCAGCATGGAGGTGATATTTCCTTGCACGGTAAATATTCTTTAGTCGAAATCGAATTTTGTCAATAAATTGACCGTCTAAGGGGTATATTATAACAGTAATATGTGCCTGTGTGAAATGTGTCCTGTTCACCTAAAAAGAGGTAAAATGAAGCTTTTATAAATGCTTTGGTTACCTAGTTCATAGGTACCTAAATTTATGAAGATGAAGTAAAATATTTACTGTGTGGTACCGCCTATAAAGTATTTGAAGTCTGTTGTAAAGAATTCATTATATTAGGAGAGAAGGTTATAAACAGAATGAAGTTCCTCGTTTCTTTCTACCTGACCTAGTGAAGTTGATTAGTTTGATTCTCTTCCCTCCGCTTGAAAATATTTTGAAACTTCAAAATGGCTTGCGGTTTTCTCTTCCTCTCCGTACCTCTTGTTTTTCTCTTTATCGTTGCATACTCTTAAACGCAACATTACTCTATGCAATATAGAATAAGGATTTTTTTATTGTTGTTTAATTTTTTA
Source organism: Halyomorpha halys (assembly GCF_000696795.3). Taxonomy (NCBI): domain Eukaryota; kingdom Metazoa; phylum Arthropoda; class Insecta; order Hemiptera; family Pentatomidae; genus Halyomorpha; species Halyomorpha halys. The sequence goes on along the minus strand of NW_027107553.1, from coordinate 438,739 downwards.
GTACACTTTAGTGATTAATTATTAAACAGGCCCCTTATCCAGTTCCATTATGGTACCGTTATTCCGTTCCATACAGTTCCACACGAGCCATAAGTCACTGAACCGAGGAAGGTGAGGCTTTTCGAAAAGAGAAAGTGTACAATGAGTTCCTCCCACGCCCGGTGGCCACTCCTCTACTATCGAGCGGCCATAGTAGTGCTCGTTTTGGTTCTATTTTCCAAAAAGTGTTTGTCATTTATTCAGATTTAATTTTTGTTTCTTATGGACACGATAATATTTTTTTTTTATTTCTGGAAGACAAGAGCGTTATGATACAATTTTGTTTTTACATAATTAAAAAACTGCATGTGTTTTTTAAATAAAATTTTACCATAATAAGAATAGTATCCTTACATGTACAATATTATCAGTTTTGAATTTTTTTTCCGCATTTCTTTTTATGATCAGATGATTTTATGATATTTTTTCATCTATACTAAATAAGAAAATATTTTTTTGAAAATTTAAGAATTATTTTAATTTCTTATATCACACTAAACGAACAATATATTATAAACATATTTGAGATATGTAACTTATAGTCACTAATGTTCAGTGACGGGTTAGAGAAAAATTATTCCCATAAACAGTAAAAAAAAATTAACAAGAATAATATGCGAAATCTAATTTTGAGCAAATGAACGCAAATGAAACTTTATTGTAGCGCATAAATAAATTAAATATTTGAATTATGTATAATATTAAATAATATATTGCAGATGAAAATCCCCCAGAAAAAGTACTAATATTTCCATAGAGGAGTATTTATAAAACCAAATAATATTAATAATGAGACTGGAGTATAAAGGAGAAAACATTTGAAAATGGCCGAAGGTGAAGAGTCGAGATGTTACTAAAATTTTGAAAATAAACGTATGTATATAAAATAAAAATATATATATATATTCTTTTATAGTTTAATTTTTGTACAAAGTGGGTTTAATGGAGTTCTAAGGAGATCTGTTCCTTAATCATTCGGAATGATGGTTGATGATTTAAGAATGAATCTTAACCATAGTTGTCTATAAAAAATATAAATTAAATATTAATAAAATTATTATTACTTCACCTTAATATTATTCCCTGTGCCAGATTACATCAGCCATGTTCTATGTGCATTATTGTCGCATTCCATTGTGCATTTACCTTGTCCTTAATTGGCGATTCGCCCTAATGCATTGTATGCATTATCTAGGTTAATAATGGTATGTATCCAATTGACTATGCATTGTCATTATTCTATTACTTTTAATGTTGTAATTAATTGTCAAATATTTTTATTAGTGAGTTTATTGTTTTGCTATTATTATTAATGTAGGTAATTATAATTATTATAGATTATTGATAATAATTATTATATACATGTTATATAAATACAATATATAATAATAATTATTATTATATTGAATATAAAAATATGATTTGTTGCCTAGATATTATAAATTCATATTGTAAATAAAATGGTGTCTAACTCTACCTCAATTTTATATACTTACTTGATACGTAGTGATGGACCCATATGACGTTTCATTATTCAGAAATATAAGTAAAGTAACTTTTGAACTTACTTTTTCACTTCCGTTCCTCTTCGAAATAAAATAAACGTATTTTTACTTGGACTTGTTGTGAGTGGAATCGTCCGTCGAAGTTCAACTTGAGAAAGATAAGGAGCTCTGTAACACTATCAGCGGAAGAGCCAGGTACCCACCTACCCGTGTCAGCCAGCGGAGCAGAAATGTAGCACAAACGGTAATGAAGTTGGCCATATCTCACAGATCTTGTCTTTTGTAGCGTGCAGTGTTCGCCGGGTATAAAATTATGTATATTAACTGAAGTAGCTGGTGATTTTGCTACGAACGAGCTCTAGGCTACATAACGGATATCTACTAAGGATACAAAAATTTTCTTGAAAAAAAAAAATCAACATGCTTAAAATTGATTTAACATTTTATTTCTTATTTCATTAGAGGTTGACGATCAAACTAATATTTTTTTATTTGGTGTGTTTTTAATTCAATCATGTAAATATTGATTATTAACCTATCAGTATCAATTATGGGCAGAATGAGTTTTTTTTATTGTTGTTAAATTTTATTATTACTATTCTTTAATCATATAAAATTTTCTATCGTTTTTCTTGATCGCTGTTGTTCAGAAAAATGATATAAATTACAGGTATTTATTGACTTATATGCTTTAAAAAAAATTTGTTTTCTCTCAATTTTGTCGCTTAAATTACCTGGTATTGTTACAAAAGCTACTTTTCATTATTTGGGGATGGAATGGTTTCAAAAATAATTCTAAAAATATAAGCCCCGGTTCTAAATGTATGTACAACATGATTTCCAATTTTCTCGTAGCTGTCCAAAAGAAAAAAATTTTCAAATTTTTAATCGTATTAGTCATATGTCCTATTTCTCCTATATTTAGAAATTATCTTTCAAACTGTCTTTTATCTTTGTCATTTATTTTTTAAAAGATAACTGAAAAATATATTATTTCCGGAAAATGACATATTTCATAGTTAAAATCTGTTAATAATGATGACTTTTATTTTGTATAAATCATTAAAGGCTATAAATGAGTTGTTTATTTGGTATTGTAATTAAGTGAGTTAATTTAATTTTTTTTAAATTTTATTATACTTTTTATGATTGTTTAGTTTATAATTAGGTCAAAACCTTTATACATTACTTTTAACGTTCTTTGTGTATTTTATTGTTATTATTATGTGTTAATACGTAAATAATGTTTTTTATTGTACCAATCTGATAATTAAAGCTAGTGAATATTGTCAATTCTCACAATGATTTTTTTTTCTTGATTTATTCTTCTAATTATATTTCCAGTGTTATATCTCTCCGCTTAAAGATAGAACTTGTTGAAAATATGATGTAATATGGATTTACATATAATATATTAACACATAATATCATAGTCAAAGAGAGTTGTGCACAAAGCAGAACCATCTCCTATGATTAGCTATCTCGCACTGTCGCCCAGAGCCTTTGATGCCTGCTGACGTTAGCTTAGTCAGCTGACTGGTTCTCCAGAGGATGGCTAAGCTGGAATGACTCCAGCCTGATTTTATTTTATTTTTTATGATTCCATTTTATTAATTATTGTGCAATTCTTCCGCGAAATTGTTTCGTTTATTACTATATGCTTAACTTTTACTGGTGGCTTAGTTGTTTTGATTTGATGAACTAATATATTTTATAAAGAGTTGAACCTACTTAGTTTTCAAACTTATTTAACTTTATAAAAAATTAGACTTATTTTATATAAAAATTTCGAAGTACCTGAAATTGATTTAAATAAATATTTTATTTATTTATTTTTTTTAATAATTTAGTTATTGAAATTTACAACTGTATACACATATATACAACAAGTAAATTTGCTGTAGGTGATATAGTAACATGATAAAAACATGTGGAGAATCTACCCACTGATAGAACTCCAATAACATTTCTAGAGAAGAAGATCTCGAGGCCATCTTCTTTTCAGACGCCTAGGAGGATTATTAGTTTATGAAGGAGAAGCCAGGTTAGAAACAAGTGGATTTGGGTTGTTGAGAAGTTTATTATGGAAGGAACGGTATCTGGTTATGGCCAAATCGGCAACATATGGAATATTGAGGTCCTGATGGATGACTTGATTTGTGACAAAGTAAGGAGCATTAAGGATTTTACGAAGGATTTTCGACTGTAAGGATTGGATTCTGGAGGAATTTGATGGTTTAGTGGAGCCCCAAAGCTCAACTCCGTATGTCCAGATAGGTCTTAAGATAGTCATGTAGATCAGTCTTATGTAATGGATTGGCAATTTAGACCGTTTGTCTTATTGTTCTGCTGGAATTAGTGATACATTATCAAAGGATCCAAAAGTTCCTTCTAAATTCCTTCTTAATCTTAACCTGGCATAGCTTAAATGATCCAACCGTTATGCTTAACCCATATTTTCCTGCTCAAATTCAACGTCATTTGTGTACACCATGTTGGCCCCTGGACACGGTTGAGTGGTTGCCTTGGTCCTGACGGATGTTGTTCCGGCACATGGTTCCATGGCTGTATATGGTTGATTCTCATTTTTCTCTGTAAGGCAATGATATCGAAATAGTTTTTAAAAATATATATTTTTGTATCTGCAAGAATTTTGTTTAAAATATGATTGGAAATTTAAAATGGCAGCTAATTTCTTATTTTGATAAAGTCATTGTATCGTTTAAAATTTTAATTATTTACGTCACACATTCAGTTAGATCATTATAGCATTCCGATTATATATTATTATTATTATTATTATTATTAATCGATAACGGTTATAAGGAAAAAAAATTTAGATAAAAATGGATATACACCACGTTGGCTTTTTACTGAAGCAATCTTTCTCATAAACAATTATGTAGGAGTACTCAGTTATATATTTAGCCGCTTGATACTTATCCTTATACTTCGAAATTATGGTAAAATTACCAAAGGAATTGTAAGTCCGTTTAGGGAATAAAACCTCCCTAACCAATTCCACCTCGGGTCTAAGAATATTCTGTGCTTAAATCCTTAAGAAGAACCTTCGGCATAATATCTCGCTCCCTTAGTCATATTTCTCGAGTAATTGCAGACTATATTTATAACAATTGCGAGGCGAGTGCCAAAGCAATTGAATCAGAATGAGAAATTACAATAATTGTCCTATTTGTAAGCTGAATTCGCTGTCCGGCGTTCCTCATTGTAAACCTGCTAGTGCATTGATTGCAGTTTATTGCACTCGTATTTAGGAAATTACCTCAATATATCATGGGAAACCAATTATACCTAATTTGGAAAAAAAAATCAATATAATTTTCAGTGTTTAACTATAAATATTGTTCACTAGGACTGAAGAATATAAAAGGCATCGACTAACTATTTTGTATTTATACATCAAATAGACAACAAAAAAAAAATAGAAAGGGGCAGAAAACCAACAGCCACCGTCTCTGCACAATCTTAAGTAAAAATAAATTTTTCATATGGAAAAATAGAACTTCATTGTTTAAATAAAATAAATTATATCTCAAACAATTTATATTTCTTTATAAGTCCGACGTTTCAGCCAATTCTGTCATCCTCGAGGATCATCTTAATACAATTTTAGAACCACATCAATTATAAAAAAATTTATGCAGACTATTTTGCCCAGGTCATTAATTTCAGTCCAAAATTGCCGTATTTTATCAATTCTTCATATTAAATTAAAAATTAATACTTTTAATCACAGTAAATTTTCACTATTAAATTTATCTATTGTGATAAATTATCATAGTGAAATTATAAATTGTTTACAGACTAAAATTGGATACAATTTATTTTATTTAAACCATAATAACCAGTCTCAAGAAAGTGTAAAGATTATTTATAAAACTTCATATCAAAATTATAATTTTTAATACTACAAACGAAAAATGTATAAGAATTGAAAATAGTAATATTTTAAATTTGTTTCACTGTCTGACATTCATTTGCTTCACTATTTTATAATTTTTTACTTTTCGGGAAAACTGCTTCTCCCTCTTCAGCATATAATCTTCTTCGGTATGATTATGATTCAAAAATTTGAAATATTTTACTAGCTGTAAACATATTATTATAAGAAAGTTAGGTCAATGACTCGACTTATAAAAATGGATCGAAATTTTGTTGATTAAACATTTCTTATGCATTAATGGGTTAGTCCCGATTTTCTCAAATATTCTATATTCTACAATTTATTATTTGTCAGTTCTGAAAACGGCGGTTTTCATTTGTCCGTTTTTCATTTTTTTAAAACTCACTGATCATCATGCAATATATGTAAGCGCAGTTGGCGGCGAACTAGCTAAGTAAAAGGTAGAATATTGATCGTTTCGGATCCAGTTGGCGGTGGCTTCATCAGGGCCCACGTGGCTAACGGTGTAAGAGTTTTTTTTTGTCTTAGCACCTCTAGTAATACGTGCTAGAGTAACGGTAAGGGTGGACTAAGGAACGTTGCAGCATACAAGGCCTTCTTAATCTAGAGCAAGCCTGTTTATTTCTCTGTTTTATTTCTTATTATAATTTTACGACGATAGGACTGTCATTTGTTGGTCGACTAATTAAACGAACAAAGGATTTATGCTTTATGAAATAATTCATAAAGGCAGAAATGAAACAATGCGAAGATGGAAACAGTCAGCTGCCTTAGTGGAATCAATGTTGATATGATAAGAGCCTGCATATATGCACTTGAACAAAATAGACTTTTCTACAGAGTCTCTTATCAAATATACAATACCACAAATTTACTTAGCTAAGATAGTTACGGAATTTTACCTGAGCAACAGTTATACTAGGGGTATTCATGATCTTTAGTTTAACATGCTAAATCTTGTTAAATGGAAAAACTTATGTTAAATGGAGAAATATTCCCGTCTTTTACTATGTTAATAACGATATAACATATAGTATGGTTGAGAGTATGTTACTATTGTGTTAGTATTGTTTTGGATGTTTTTAAAACTAATAAAGCAATGGATGACAATAATAATAATAATGTAATGACAGTTGATAATTAGCTAATTTTGATTCTCTTCCAGATATGTTAGAAGATCAACAAGGCACTCAGTAGCCAAACTTAACAGCTTCCACTTTTAACATGTAACAAATGACTCAAATCAAAATTCAGACGTAAACAATAACATGAAGTTTTGGAAGGAAAGTGGTAAAACAACTTAAATCCGAAAATCCGCTAGGAGCTCTAATGCATTTAACATTTAACATGGTAAAACATTTTTCTAAAATAAATAATTTAAATTCTATCTATTATAGTCTCAAAACCTTTTATTTCACTTATAAGTCCGACGTTTCGGCCAATACGGCCATCTTCAGGGACAATCTACTTAATACAACTTTGAAATTATATAATTTTAAAAAACTCTAAAATCCATGCAGGCTATTCTGCCCAGGCCAAAAACATCTATTTCTAATTAGTCAATATTCACTTAAAACAAAATCAATATCATTTATCACAGACACTATTCCTTAAAACGTTTATTTTAGGTTGTGATAAAAGTTTTAAGGAATAGTGTCTGTGATAAATGATTTTGATTTTGTTTTAATTATATAATTTCAAAGTTGTATAAGTAGATTGTCTCTGAAGATGGCCGGATTGGCCGAAACGTCGGACTTATAAGAGAAATAAAAGGTTTTGAGACTATAATGGATAGAATTTAAATTATTTATTTTAAAAAAATTTACCAGTCTCAAGAAAATATTAAGATTATAAATAAATGGTAAAACATTTTACATTTAACACATCATGAATACCCCTACTATTATTAAAAGCGTAAGAATGTGTACCCATAAACCTCAGCGATTCCACATATATGGCTTTAAGGAGGTGGAAAGCTCACCTTTCCTCTCTGAAAATATCCATTTTTTTTTAGCAAACAATTAATTACTTGACAGTATCGTTTCTAATAACGTCCGTTTCGTTTCGAAATGTAGCAGCGTTGCGCATCTCTTAATATCAAGTTTGAGGTATCAGCTTCATGATTTTTATTATTTTGAAATATATATATTTTTTAATCATTTATTTATTGTTATTGCTATATACAACAAGTAAATTTGCTGTAGATGAAATAGTGACATGATACAAACATGTGGAGAATCTACTCATTGATAGAACTCCAATAAATATATTTTAATCTAAAAAAAAAAAAAAAAAAAAAACTATTCTGAAAGTGTGTAACTCTTTATTGCTTCTTTAATATTTTTGCCTATTTTCCTCTTTTACCGGATACATAAAATGTGTTTACGACTCGAATGTGAATAATGCTGTAAATGGAAGGTATTAAACATTGCCAGTTAATTATTCGTTTTAAGACTCGACTTTTATACACAGAATCAATCAAACTTAATAACATTCATGAAGATTTTTTTATTATCTTGTCGAAGAAGAAAAAAAAAATGAAGCTTCCTATGCATAATTTATCTTTCTACGTTCGTATCGAAAGTTGCATTAAAATAAGAGGGAACAGAAATGTCAAAGTATCTCTTGAATGATCCAAAAACATAGTTATTCCAATCTTCGTAAGACTCCAGACTCTAATACGAAAATGAAAAACATGTTTTTCTGACCTTGATTCTGATTGGGCAAAACATGGGAAAAGAAGACAATACAAGAATAAATTGAAGGACATTCTGTCTGGTTTGCGCTTGTTGGACCATTGGACGAATTGGTTCCTCGGTTAGATTTGGGTTTTGTTTTTTACATTTTCTTGTTATAGTCTCTCATAATACCAGTTCTAATAGGCCTCAATCTTAAATAGCTTAGACGTGATCTGCGTTGTTTTCGCAAGGCTAGCCAAGGATTACGAAAAATGTTGGAACGAATAACTAGAGGATCCATTCTCCGTGAAATTGTAAATGTTGATAGCATTGACCTGTTATCTTACCATGAAACGTAAGTATTTGTTTTAACACCATAATCGTAATTGATAATATCTGTATTTAAAATCATTTTACACTAAAACAGTCAATATTTCCATCTGGCATATCGCTTAATGTAGTCCCCCAATACATTTCTCACCTTAAAATTGCCAAATCTGTTTCAACCGATTCTCAAATAGAAGGGGCCGAGTATGGCATATTAATTTTTAATATATTTGGAAACTTTTATTCTTTTTGTTTCTGACTCATCCGTTTTTTCTAATTATTGAGATTATACTTAGATATTCCACCAAATCTTTGATTATTTTCCATATTGGAACGAGTCCATTAAATGTAAATAATAAAATGATATTTTACACACATTTTTGAACATACTGACTACACCTTTCAGCCAACTTTAAAGTTTATATGTTTTTTGATTTAAAATGTTTTTTTATTTAACAATGTAGGCCAATGTTTAAAATGTAGTGAAATATGATACATATATAATTTGCTATATGTGAATTTGAAGGACTGTGAAAGTACGAAAACAGAAGTACAACTGTTTTTTAATTTATTAAATTTTAAAAGTTCAAAGGTCATGTCAGCAATCAATAAATAGTTGAAAACTCGTTGTGATGCATGGTTTGATAAAAGGTATCATTTTTATTTAATTTTTCTTGAGTGGAAATGGACAATCTGTTCCCTATACATTCATGTTTATACAGGTGTCCACTATGTGTAATAGGTGTCAACCTAGACGTTTGCTTGAGAACACGAATTTAACAATTTTTAGTATTTAAAGGGTTCTAACGATTCTAGCCGTGAGGAAAGTAAAAAAAAGTGAAAAACGTTTGTTGTGAACCACTTTCATAGTGGCCGGGTGTAATCCTGAAGCGTCTCTCAACGAATCTGCATCTAATTTATAAATTTTTTGCGGTGTAGATAGTTGACCGTAGATTACTAATTGAAAAAGATGTTTGGGGGGGGAGTGCTTTCAGGAAATAAAAACGCAAATAAACAAAAAAATATTTATTTATGCCGACTTTTCGACCTGAGTTTCAGGTCTTCATCAGGGCTATAGAACAAAAGAGATAACAACCATCATTTAAAGAAACATAAAATTAAAAAGAAATAGTATACAAACAAATTTAGAGTTACACAAAACATTGAAATAAATAATAAAAAATTGATAAATGATAATTGAATAATAAAAAATAATTGATTGATAATCATGGAATTAGACGGTAGCAGATTCATAACAGTGAAAGATGAAATATAATATTATGTAGCTAAGAAGATCTTCTTACCTACATAATATTAAAAATACTTACCTACATAATATTACATAAATAAATATTTTTTTGTTTTTCTTTGCTGACCGCACCCCCTGAACATGTTCTCCAATCAATTTATAAATTTTTTTGTCTCAGTTACGTCTCGTGTTCCTGAACTATAAGTCATTAATTTTTATTATCATTGTTTAATCCCACTTGACTTACTATACTATTGCTAATAGTACATATGTTTCATGTATTTGCATATAATGCACTTCTGTATTTGTCGCGATAGGATATATTCTTGTTACAATACAAAATATTGTTTATTTTCTACTCCTCTTGATTAGTATATTTATTTTTCCTGAAGCCTGAGTAGTATTAACAACTATTGGGTAAATATTGTTGAAAAATTTCCTGTTTAAAATGAATTAGTTAAAAGAAGATGGTCGTGGCTGCGGTTTAGAAAACTTCTTAACTATTTATTGATGACCTACTGACTATTCTTAATGAATAATTGGACACTATTTTTATTTTTGTTGACCACAGCTTTGACTATCTCCGTTTAATTGATATTCGGTCAATCATTGTATAGATAATAAATAAATATTCGAATATAACCATATTTTATATTTTTCTGATGTTTCTCAGTCAGTAAATAAAGCATGACTGTTATCTCATAGATAATTTATAAAATTAGTTATATAACTGTTATTATAAAACAATTCCAGTCAATTCCAGCCTCATTATTGGCCTAGATAAAGTGCTGGAGAAACATCTATTCCTAATGAGCGTGGTAGATACCCCTTCGTGATCTTTCTTCGTGCCCGCCCAGATGGCTCATGAATTATCAATCAGCTCAAGTCCAAGAGCGTTAAGCTCGACCGAACAAGCTTCTTGACTTGTTGTTGGTCTTCGGTCAACTGGAAGCAACAGGTTCCTCCCACCGTTTTTTGTCTCAATTATTGATAATCCTTTGTTTTGACCCGAGAATGAATCATTCACATTCTAAAATAGTATCCTATATTTATACCATAACCTTAAGCTATCTCTGAGCACTTCATTAACCTCAATCAGTGTTAGATAATAGCTGTTTTCTTTTGATTTAATATTTAATTTATGAATACAATAATTTTATGATGTAAGTAGATTATCAGCTTAATCAATTTCTGGCACTCTCTTTCTTCATTTCAATATTAAATTTATTGATTTAAAAAACTTAATTGTAAATTTTAGGATCAATTTTTAGATTATATAATTTTCCTAATGCATTCTTGTCGTTTCCAAACAAATGTGAATTTTCGATCTAACCTATTCCTTCCATAATAAACTCCCTAACTACCCAAACCCACTAGTTTCTAACCTTGCTTCCTCTTCCATTCCTGGCAATCCTCCAAGGTGCCTGAAAAGAAGATGGCCTCGTGACCTTATATTGTAAACTGTTTTTAGAGTTCTGGGTAGTTTCTCTACATCCAGTATCATATCATTATGTCATTATGATCAAACTTGTTGTATTTTCTATACAGTTGTAAATATCAATAAATAAATTTTAAAAATAATAAATATTAAAACTATACGAAATTCGGAATTTGAAACTCAATCTATCCTTGTCTAATTATCTCCTTTTACCAAGTCCCATCAGAACTCGAATCGAAAAGATCGGCTCAGTTCTCTCACCTGCGTCACAGTATTACCATTGTACGTTTATCATTTATTCATTAATTAGAATGAGACGGTCAGGGCTGCAGTTATGAAACAAAATGAGTGAAAACTATATTTTTTCCCCTTGAGTTTTTGTCAGAATCTCTTCCGAATAAATATTTTTTTTGTTTATTTGTATTTATTTGCTGACCGCACCCTCCCCCCCCCCCGACAATCATCTCCACATATTTTTTCTGCTCTTGACACCAGAACATTTCCTTCAAATTCACATATGGTCAATCATCTTTACATACAATATATATATATTTATAATGGATTGTATTAAGGGTTAATATAATATTAGATATTGCATAATTGTTGGTTTTGTATTTTCTTTTTACATTTTTGATAAAATTTTCAGACTTAATCATATTTCAGTTTTATTTTATTACTTACTACTCAAAAAATATATATTAAAAAAATAACAAATTAAACTGGATCCATCATGCAGTAATTATAATTACGTGCAGTAAATTTTTAACCTCTGGCTATTTTATGTTTAGTCCCTATTTTCCTTTAAAATTTAATGTAATTCGTCTGTGATTGTTATTTTAGTATAAAGGAAACTTGAATGTTAATTATATGGTTCAATAACGTCATAATATTATATGCATTTGAAGAAACTGCACTCTATAGTTGTAAATAAAATGTGCATAGTTAAAAGTATCTATACTTTAGTTTTAAAACTAAATAAATAATATTATTTATAGATAGTTTAACGTTTGTCAATTAGAAGGCGATAGTCCGGGTTGCAGTCAAGAGAAACAATTAATAAATAATTTAAGCTATAGGTTAAAGTGAAGATTGGAGGTGTGCAGGATGAATGAATTCATTCATACCAGTGTACCAACAACATTAACCCTGAAGAAGACTTGCAGTATAGAGCGAAACGTAATATATATACATTTTTTTTTCATTAGAAATTTGCTGGGCAATATATTTTATTCTCTTTTTAATTTTTTATTATCTTAATCCCGTTATCCATTTAATTTCCTTTTATGAAAATAACAAAGTTTTAACACCTTAAAACGAATCTCGGAACAAGTCATACGCGGTTCAGGTGGGTGACCCCGTTGTGGGGGATATTGTGTAATTCTCGAGAGAAAGGGGGATCAAACTGCGGGCTATGCTTCAATGTTATGTAATCACTTCTGGATTGGATAATGTTGGTCTACAAACTATGTTTGCAATGCATCTCTGTTCATTAGTCATTAGTTCGTCGCCTTTGGTGTTTTTATTTTTTTCATTACACTAATTTTAAAGTAAGTGGAGAGGATGGTGCGGTCTGTAAAAAACACATATAAACAAAAAAATATTTATTCGTGCCGACGTGAGTCCCAGGTTTTCATCGTTTTGGGAGAGATTCTTCGGCAGAAATGTTGGCACGAATAAATAATTTTTTGTTTATATATTTTTTTTTTTTGGCTGACTGCACTCCCGACCATCTTCTCAACTTCTTAATCTACCGTCTATTTACACCTCATTATTAATTTATAATTTAACAAAAAAAAAATAGAATTTATAGTTTTTAAAACTATTTCATGACGGCTTTTAAGCGGTTAAATGACTCTGACCTCAGTTTTTCGTTAAGTCATGAATAGTTTACTATTTTCTATATCAGCTCCTTATGGGAATATAGATTACCAAATTATATAAAAAATTGAAGGCCTGTTTCAAGAAAAGCCGAGATTCGCTTCCATGTTTATTAAACAATTATGCGATGTAAAATTAACTCTACCCTGAGTGCCGGCCTTCTCAGCTAAAATAATTACAATAAATTATCTCAAACTTTTTATTTATTATTTTTCTGTGATATGTGATGTATTGTAGTCAATTAATTACTGAAATACTCCTTTAATTTACAAAATATATTTTGAACGCAATATTTAACGTTGTTATAAAAAAATGAATTCTCATTTAAAAAACAGGCTTTAAATAATAAAATAATTAATATTATTTATTTAAGATAATATATAATGTATATTAAATAAAAAAATAAAATTTGTCAATGCTCACTCAACCCCTCTCGTTCTTTTTAACACTCCATCGGCTTCTGCAATGGCCTCTGTCTAGTTAATCTTCATTTCTATGTTTTTTTTTTAAATTTGTGTTCTTATTAATTTTAAATAATGTTTTGACTAGAGTTTTTTTAGAAACAATTTTAATATAATAACTGTTCGAAGATTAAAGTATATTTTTTCAGCACAAAATTATAAAATATTTTTTCAAACAACCTTTTTCCTGTCGGGATTTCAGAAACAGAGTATTTTCTCTACTGTTTGATTGTTAATAATTTATTATAAAATAAAAAAAATTGAACTCTGTAAGTAAATATAGAATTAAATGGTATTTATTATAAGCCTCATCTTATCATTATTTAAATAGTCTAATAGGGTTTAAATCGGAAATTTTCATTATAGTTTCCAAAAATTAATTTTAATTTTATTTATTTTTATGAATAAATATGTTTATTTTTATTGTTATGAAACATGAATCTGATATGGGCCTTCAAAACTAGTATCTATTTATAATTGTTTTACTATGACACTTTTAGGATTGTTATAATATTTTAAAAAAAAAGTATTATGGCTTATGAAAGTATGGATATCAATTCCGAGAGCGGTGTGCGTTGACACATGCATTGTCCTGGGTGATGTCAGCTGGCCAAAGATAGATTGCGACTGTCGTGTGCGGGCTTTTGCTCTGATTGCCCCCATCGAAGACTATGTTTACTGGCAACATTCGCCATAAATTCTCCTCAACGCATTACCGAGTGCATTGTACGACCTGTAGTTAATTTACTGCTGCATGTAGGCTTGTTAATTATTGCTACTTAAAGCCAATATGTAGTCCTAATCTTATGTTGAAAATGCTTTATAAGTTATAAACATATAGGGTTTCAGCAGATTTCTTGTATCATTTAAGCATAAGTTATGGATTTAATTGGGTTATGGTTTTCATATTAGTTCGTTTAATTCATCTTTACCTTAAAAGACAAGGTAATCTAGAGGATCAATAAATATTCTTTAGAGAAATCGCAGCCTTCATGGTACAGTGTTTACATCCCTGACCATTTCATTTCCAAGGATTTTTGTAAGTGGGTCATATCTGTTACTGTACCTGATCATTTCCTTAAGAATAATCGATAAAATAAATATCACGGGGGTTCAGTTAAAACTGAAATATGAGTTTGAAAAATTACTTATAGATATTCCAATTTTCCCACTGCCATCATAATGGGTACAATTAGGGTCTTGAAATGGTCTTCTGGGGGCTCAAAAAATAATAAAATAAATAAATAAAATAATAATAAGCTTTTTGTGATTTTTTTTTTTTTAATTTTTGTGAATCTTTGTTTTGCTGTCTAATGTTATGCAGTTAAGGTTGTTAAATACAGTAATCCTACCTTTTTTTTTTATCTAAACTACGTTCAACGATACATGTTAAGGAAAAAATTTCTTTGAAAACTGGGAAAATTTTATAGGATTTAAATTCAGACTTTTTGGTTTTAAACCCCAATATCAGCTCATTGCCCTTTCCCTTTAAATCCTCTAATAGTTTTGTTGTGGCTGCCTCTTTCAGAAAAATTTTAATCCAATATAAGTATTGAATGATGAACCTATCATGTTGATTTTTTAAGCCCAAAAACACATAACTCAAATAAAAATATAAATAATCTGTTTGTTGTTTATTGATTATAAAAAGAATTTCTTTTTTTTTCGAATTGTTTGTGATAATAATTTTTGCACCTCATTTATTCTGTAACAACCTTGTCAGTAACAAACTTGATGCATCCATGCAGTATTCTTAAAATTATACAAATTATAGTTGTAGTAATATAAATACTATTTTATTCAAATCTTTTTACTTGTAAATTATAAAAATATACATGACCTGTAACTTTTGGTATTTATGATGTATTCAACTGTAATATTTTACTTACTGGGACGTATTGTTAAGATTACGGTATAAATTACATAATTATTCACGACAATGAACAAGCCATAACACACTCTGGTCCTATGTTTGGGAAAATGTCCAATGACACTTGGCACACTGCCTATCCTGGGCGTTTTACCTCCCAAAAAGGTTAATGATTATCTACTGCTATCAAGGAAGTGTACATGTTGCTAAACTTAATCATTGCTAATAACTTATTTTATTACGACAAATAATAGCCATGTTGATTGAATAAGGCCATGTTTATTGGTTCATGCACTCTTCACGATAGTTACTCTTTTCCAACTTAATATATAGGATGCTAAAGTTTATTCCGATTTTGAAATATCCAATATTAAGTTGTTTTAGTACGAGGAATGCCTAGGTGCCACCACCGGGCAGAGACACTTGTTGCTTTACGTTGGTAGAAATATGGTGAATCGCTTCACTAATAATGTCAAAATCTACTTCATATTATAAAGCACACAGAGTTATTGTTTGTATATATATATAATAATATGCTGTTAGTTGCCTACGGTGTTTAAAGTGTTAGGTTTGAAAAGTGAAGGTTTTAAGTTACAGTCTTAAGATACAGTCGTATTCCCTTATTCTAGGTCATTTCATTCCTATCGGGTTGAATGTATGGAAATTTCAATAACTTTGGGTAAGGTTCGTAATTTTAAGTTTTAATTTTTCCATGGTTTATAAGAAAAAAATAAATGGAAAATTATTATATTTTTTATAAATCTTTGTGTATTGTACAATTCAGTTTTGGTAAACGTGTGGTAACCAAAGTGTTAGATTGACATGTAATATGACCTAGGATAGATAAGTATACACTACTTCAAAGGAAAGGTGAAGCCAAAAAGTGGGGAATTCACCGCGCCCTCGGAGGTCAGACTAACTTTGATGTTATGGGTGGGTAGGTCACCATAAATTTCCCTCATTTTAATATTTTTTTTTTTCAAAAATTTGTATTTATTGATAGATATTCCAATGTGCCACACTGTTGTGGGCAATAGGCAATAATGATGAATGGTAACATTCATATTAAAATAAGAATGAAAAATAAATAAATAAATGAAAAAAAAGTACATAAAAATAAATAAAATCTCTCTTAAAATATGTACATACAGAAAGATAAAGAAAATTAATATAATCAAACTATGTCCATGAAAAAATAAATAAATAAAATAAAATTATAATAAAAATAAAATAATCTCTTGTCACATTTTCACTCTTAACTTATACATCTCATTGTAATCTAAATAGAAAAATTGAAATTTGTTCCTACGCCTGTGCCAGGAACCTGGGGTTCATAATAATACCCACCTATTTGGCTTCACTTTTCCGGGTAATTCACCTCCTCCATTATATTCCTTCTTCTAAGGTAATATCCGTATTAATTTGTTTAACTTAACGAATACGTGTATTAACCGATAATTTTGTTTTGAGAAACTCAGCCTATTTACGCTGCCTATTACATTTGCTTACAATTTGAAGTGTCTGTTGTATAAAGTAAAATTCTCGTTGTAGCTGCGGCTGGAAAACTTCCTAGATGGCCACATGAACTGCAGACATCAAATAGTTGGCAGTTTGCCCCGCCCTCTGCACCACGGGATCATAGGTCATATGGCTTCCCTTCGTGTTTCCGTCTTGACTTTATTTTTAAGTTTTTATTAATTTTTTTTTTTTATTAAGTATTAAGTTTTTTCTTTGTTGTTTTCGTTGTAAAGGAAAAAACTTATGTCCATATATTTGTTTTTTTGTCTGATCTATCTCGAAAAATCCTTAAATATGTAATTTCAGTTTATACGACTTTTCGTTTTTGAGATAGGCTGTTCCCACACATAGAGACTATTTTGCGAGACTTGATTATTTGAACTAAGAAGAACTCACAACGTGTACTTCCGTACTTCCTACTTACCCTTACTAGATATTCCATTGCTAAGTGAAAGTAAAAACTATTAAACATTAATAATAACAAATTCTGGTACACCACTTTTTTGCATATTTTTTTTTTACATACAAATATGTATTTTTCGGAATTTATATAAAAGTAAGATCGTCTAAGTGTCGTTCCTAAAATGTTATTTTAAATCCCGGTTGTCAGTATGTGGGTCAGTAATTACGAAGCCGGAAAGTATAAAAAAAAAATAATAATCGTGAAAGTCTCGAATTCTGATTATTCCAATCATTTCTCAGAATAATTAAAAATCAAAGAAAAAAATATGGACATTCGGTGAAAGTAGGGTAATATTTACACGTCGGTTTGAGACACTTCGGCTTCTGGCTAAGGGAAACAGAACTGGGACAGTTGGGAACCGTCCAAATACCTGACGTTACTCCTGTGAAAAAGCATCTGAAATAGTCGTAATGCGTTAAGATGCGCATTCTGTGTCAGATATTCTTATTTCGTACACATGTTTACAAATTAATGAAAAAAAAATCGAAAAATTAATAATTTTTTAATATGTATACAAATTATAATCAGTTGAAGTTAACTAAATTCTGAATCAACAGTAATTTATGCGTCATGTCACAATATTGTTTACGTTTACTACGAAGAAAAATAAAATAAATTAATTTTTTACCTCATACATGAATTAAAATTATGAATATCAAAGTTATTGTGAGCTTTTACACCTTCTTCATTGACTACTTTGGACGTCAAAGTGTAGTATAAAACAAGGATACTTGTTTACTTATAGAAAGTATAAGTTTTGTAAGCTGTTTTTGGTTTATTTTCCAATTTTTTTGTTATTGCTTTTGACTTTTTAAAAATGAGGAAAAATCTTTTTAAAAAATTTGAAAAATTATTTATCAACTAATTTTACGTCATATATGAATTAAAATTATAAATATCAAATTTATGGTGAGTTTTTACATCATCTCAATTAACTAATTTGTTAAAAATTTAAATGGTAAAATCTTACTTATCTTAAGAAGTTTTGTAAGGTGTTTTTTTTTTGTTTAGCTTCCAATTTTTTTTTTTATCGCTTTGCTTCCCCACTTATTAACCTATGACCACCTGTCTAGTCCTCATCAATAATTGATTATTAAACTAATTACTTAGAAATTATGTGTTTAATGTATTTTATTAATATCACTAAGATAACTCTTATTTTTTAAAAATATTTGTGTAGGTTGATGAAAACTTTTGTAGGCGTCACTGAAAACCTTGGACGTAATACTCGAACAACAATTAGAATAATTCGGAGTTTCACTTTTCCTTAAACAGTCGCTTTCCAATGACACACTTTCTTATCTGCCGGTCATTTGTTTCTCTTGGGTGACTTTTCAATTATTTAATCGTTGCTACTTTCTCCGATTGCATACAATGAATATTCAAAAATACTACTCAGATCCTACTTGTTTTCAATTATACGAAGTATAATTCAAATGAATTGTTAAAGTATAATTTTGCAATGGAACATGAGTAATAGATTAATTTGTCCTAATTGTTATTGTTGAATCTTCCATTTTTGTATTATTTGTGCAATGGAAAGAAACCAAGTTTTTCTGTTCAATGTCTTACATCAAGAAATAAAAATATTCCACTAAAAGTTTATGATTTTCTCCCTAATACAATCAGTTGTATCTCATTGATATGTTTTGTAAGTTCATTTTTTTAATATGTCTAATGCCGTCATTTTATTTTCCAACTGTATTAATAACAATATTAAAATTATAAATTAACTATTTAAAAGTTATCTCTTTATTTGGTAAACTGCTATCAATAATGAAATACTTTTTTCGCATCACTCCAGCTTATTTATATTTTTACATGATTTTGACGTCGCTCAGCATTCTTTGAAAAGTTGTCATCGTATCTTCAAAAATATCGATATCTTGAACAGAAAGACTGTTTGTTGTACGGGTCTATATCAACATTCAAATTAAAATTCGATAAATGATCCTTAAAGTAGTTTATTTTTGTATGAACAGCAGTTTTAATGATATTAACTCAAATGAATTCACTAATCTTTGATTTCTCAATATTTGAAAAAAATAAATTTTGCATATTTTGCATAGTATTGATACTTATGGAGCTCTACCAGGGCTCAAATCGAACTATAAAATCACTTATCATTATAATCTTCGTAAGTAGAGCGGTTTACATGATATTTACCAAAATAAATTCACAAAATATTGATTTCCAAGAATTTTTTGAAAAAACTTAATCTCGTGAAATTTTGGTTTTATAGTATTACAATACCATCAGGTCCCATATTGAAGCTCCTTCAATGTACTATAAGCTTGTTCATAATGATAATCTTCAGTATAGCTGTTTTAATGATATTTGTTAAAATTAATACACCAAATATTGTTTTTTCAGTATTTGGATAGATTTGTTTATTTCTAAAAAAATCTTACGAAAGATTAGAAGAAAAGAACTCAATCATGGCTCAAATTTATTCTTCTCTAAATAAAATGCTAATGATTTCTATTCACACTATTTGAGATTCCTGTTGAGCGTTGAATGAAAAATGAGTTTTAAGTTTTTTTTCTTAAATGAAATATTCTTCAGGTGGCTTGTGGCTCTGAAATAGTTCAATAAGGACATTTATTGTAGCTGCTGTACAGTATAAGTGAATATTGAATTATTTTTAAAAAAGAACGGGTGTTAGTTTTAAAAAAATACACTTTTCTCCAAAAAATATTATTAAAGCCATCTCAAATTGCCTATTTTTTTTTTATTGGGAGGCTTTAGAAAGAAAAAAAACCAACTAACTGGTTCGGATATAAACATTTATTTTGTTAATCAAACATTTATAAAACTTAAACGTAAAATAATCAAATGATTCATAAAATAATGAATACAAAATAAAAAGGCCTTTTAGATAAAAATAAAATCAGATAAATAAATTAAGAAAACAAAAAGAGACAAATTGACAAAAACAAGAGATATATAAAATAAATACTGGTCAATGAAAGGTTGTTCCGCTCCGATGTTGCTTGTCTAGAAGTGTAGGTCGCAGCTACGTAGCTAAATACACCGTTAAAACTTTTAAAGTGGTCCAAAGTTGGTGCAATGGCTCATGTTTATGAGTGACTGTTAAGTCGAAATGTCTCAAAAGCCAAGATGGCCACACTGGCATTCATTGAGGGTAGACAGGGTCAAGTTTTTTTTATGAATTATGCGAGCCGATTAATTAGTAAAAACTCATATTGCACTATAAGGCCTGTAACGCAGAAAAGGTCTGGTTTCGGACTGTAATGTCGGCTAACACATCCAAAAATGTTCAATAGATAACACTATATAAACTCAGACAGGGCTGGTTACAAACTATTATGGCCACTAATTAGCTGAAAGTGATTTAAAAATGAAGATGGTCGGCTTGTTGCTAGGCGACTTCTTAGCAACGGTTATCAACCCTTAGCAACTTTCTCTATTAGTTAATTATAACAACACTTATAATTATAACAATTATTTTTCTTCTCAATTGTCTAAATCCAATTAAAATAATATAAATTAAAAAAAAATGTAACTGTTTTAAACACTCATACTAACTAATTTAATTTATGAATTTATAAATGTAATTTACAAAGAAATTACAAAATATGGAGTTAACAAATGTGATTGTGATAGGAGCGTGAAAAAGCGAAAAACAAAAGTGGAAACTTTAGTGGGTTAACGTTTTAATCCATTACACAAGAAACTCAATAAAAAAAAAGAAGAAAAAAATCCATTCATTTTAACTAAATTTCTAGCTATGAACCTAAATGTATTTACTTAACTAAATTTCATAATCATTGTTCGAAATCACCTTAAATATTAATCTATAATGAAATAAGTTATAAAAGATTTTTTTTTTAAATATTTGGTATCGGTTTTCAAACTCGACTTTGATAAGCAAAAGTTCCGCAGAAGTAAGTCTGGCGAAAGGGAAGGAGACTCGAGGACCTATTGTGCCTGAGAGAGGGCAACGAACGGAGCCCTTAACCCTTACGGTTCATAAATAAACAATAATCGCCCTTCAAAGCCTCCCCTCACCCACTTCATACAACATTAGGGTTGAAGAAGTTGTGAAAAAACTGACGTGAAATATATCTTGGGGAACATTACCGGCCTGGCAGATGAATGAGGCCCTCTGCAACCAAAGCACTCGTAGTCATTAACGTCGGTTCCTAAGTGTCTCCCTTTCACGGTTATTATTTATGGCTTATTATATTTTATACAAAATAACGTTATATTTATTTTATGTAAGTATTTCGTTTTCTTGTGAGTGTTGCTATACTAGACAAATATAGTTATTAAGAATATCTAAGAGTCCTGTGGGTTACTAATTATAAGATGTAGCATGAATCCGGAATGGATTAGCAAACATAATTTTCTTATGATAAGAATTTTGGGCTTTTTTTATGTTAGATATACTTTCTCATATACGGTTTATCAGTCCTGAATCAAATATCTGATATTAGTTAGAGTATCACTTAGGTGGTTAAATCGCATTATGATCGTGCTTGGTATATAATCAGGGACTCAGTTGTTACATGGCTTATTAATTTCTTGTTAGTTTCATACAAAAGAACACGTTAGAAATTATCTTAGATCCTCAGATCTTTTCTTAATATTTTGTAATGTTATTAAACTCAATTTTTTTTATATTATTTACATGCAGTAAATAATTCATTCATTGTTTTATAAGTGAATTTTATATTTTCAATATTATGATGATATATTCTCAATATCAAAATTTCATTGGTGCAAGTAACAGAGCAGTACGGAAAGGGTCAGTGAAATACAACGTGTAAAACTTTAACACTGACGACCCTTGCAGATGGACGATACAGAGATCCAGGCGACCGTTGAGTCTATTCTGGGGAAGGGCGCTAAGGTCCTGGACTGTGAGAAGAAGTCGACCATCCGCGAAGAGGAGGTCCTCCTGGTCAACGGCTGTCCGATCCGATTAGAGGGTGCGGAAGGAGCCGTCATCCGGGAGGCGCTGGTTCATGGAACCGCACCGCACTCGGATGTCCTCAACCAGATCCTCATTAGGGCGGGCATCCTCTCTGCCCCGGTACGACTGGAGACCAGCCTAAGCGTCAAGTCTTCCGTGGTGACCCGGGAGCAGGTGACGGTGGCCAGGGGCGGCCGGGTGGTAGACGGCAGGTCCAGGGAGACCAAAGAGGACAATTATTACTCCAGTACCGTCGCTGAGGTCTGGGAGCCCGTATCTCCATCTTCCACCCTCACCTCCGTCACCAAACCATTCTCCTCGAGGTCTTCCACGTCCGAAGAGTCTGCTGGATCCGACCTCGGAATATCGGATCTCTCCCTTACAAGTTCATCAGTGAGTATTTCATTATTGAATATCCTTTTTTTCCAGCTTGTTTACTAATCAACACTTTCTTGTTGCAGGAATTAAGTTTACATAATATCAAAAGCGATAATTTAAGAAAGAGTATTTTATTATAATCGCCGATTTTATAATTTTTCTTGATGATCCTAGTCAAATTTTTACTTTACTCTTGTTCATTTTAGGAAATAAAAAATATTGTTGCAAACACTAGCCATAACTGTAATAAAGATTTTTTGATAATTTTAAAAATAATATTTTTATATATTAAGTAGGTCTATTCTTTTTTTACGCATTTAAATAGTTTTTTTATAAGGAATCTTTGTCATTGTTGAGTTTTAATCTTTCTAGAAATTAAAAAAAAAATTCTAATACATTACTTTATCATGATAAAGATTCAAGATATTATTATTTGTTTAATAGTCTAGATTGACTAGTTATTTATATTATCTAACTGAATTATTTTAGTAATGAATCATGATACATAATTAGCATAACTCTACTATTTGATCCAGATTAAAAGATTGCATGAATTAATCATATTACCTAATTCATTGTTGTTATATTTATTTTAGTTACCATGTATACTAGAATAAAATTACTAACCATTGCTCCAATTAGTATTCTTGTTTGGACTAATTATTAAACATAATTAGCATACAAACCCTCTTAAGAATAAATTCTGTAATCCAGATCAAATTGCTTTAAACATTTTCAATTAAACAGATTACCAAATTTATTTTATTTACCATATTAACTTTTGTTTTTGTATTCTTTTGAAAATTTCAATGTACTAATTCTGTGAAGGGTGATTTTCTTAACCTTAAGCTTGCTTTATTATCCTCTGTAATTATCGAATCTTCTTTTCTTTAAGTTTCCCTTCGCTGATTGATAGCGAATAAAAAAACTTCCCTAAGACGTTTTCAATATTTACCTTTAACTCTCCGGTTTTAGAGTTAATTAGGTTTTTATTTCTTCGCCCTGTTGTTTATTTAGTTCTATTTCCTCTTTCTGCTTGAATATTTATAAAGCAATGAGAAAAATAGTCTGAATACATTCGCATAGCTGTCAGTGACTTCTTGATATCTTATAAGACCACACACACAAGAGGACGATGATTGTACCGACATCGAACACAATCCTGACATGCTTCTACGCAGATAACGACCGAGGTTGTCTTTGTCTGTATTGAATACATTTTACCGTATAGCTATTATCTCTGTCATTGTATATTGTTCTATCTGAGCTACCTGAGATGTTCTATAGTTTATTGTATGTCCATGTATATATTTATTATATATATATATATATATATGCAATCGTACACGTGTTAAATTATTTGTTTCTAAAAAAAAAAAAAAAAAAATCAATAAATTCCGAAATTTCTTTATAAAATAATATTATAAAAAAATATCAGTGTTTTCCCAATATATAAACATTATTTTTACTTCTCAACTCTACTTTTGGTATTATTATTACTCTACTACTCTACTATTTTCTTTAATTTATTTGTTGGACAATTGGACTGTAATTATTCACAGTTATTTTCAAATTATGTTACATTACATCCATGTTTTCGGTCAAATTCCGTCTTATCTTAGCTACATTTATATAAAAAAAAAAAAATTGAATGTCTAATTCCTATGTTATTATTAAAAGTAAATCTACTCGTGAAAAATATCAATTAAATATGACATTATTTATTTCTATAATTGCTGCCAAATTCTCGAACACCAGGGGTTTTATTAGTTTTTTTTTTTGCTTATATTAGTTGTAAAAAAAAAATTTTAATTTACGAAGTACTCTAACATTAACGAGTCAAACTCAGTAAGTCACGTGAATGATAATTTTCTCCGTTATACTAAGGTGTCTGCTTAGAAAGAGTTAATACCAGGTCATTCAAAAAGTCCTGTCGTTTT
>NW_027107553.1:373427-406176 GCF_000696795.3 Halyomorpha halys | reverse complement strand
GAAAGTACAACTTGTATTTTGTACTTTGTAGTAATCATTCGAAATAGTACAAAGTACAAGTAAAAGACTTGTACTATTAACTTGTACTTTATTATGAAACAGGCCCCAGGTGGTAACCTAGGGCTATGGTCACAAATTAATAGAAACTTGGCACCGTAGTCATGGGGAGAGTCGTGGACTGCCCATGGACGGATTTATTTTTATTCGATTTTTGATTATATTTTCAAATGTTGAGGGAGGAGTTTCAATTTTTTTTTTTTACATTTACTGAATGCTGGTCACACAATAAATAAATGTGTCTATTAGATAGCTCGGTTCAGTAATTTTCTGTTAGAAAGTGCTATTTTAAAAATTAGTAAATATTAATTAATCCTAAAATTTAGAAATAAAAATAGTAATTCACTGAAATTTTTTTCCGAATAATTTAATTCCTTTTTAAGTAGTAATTACAGGTAATTGTAATTTTAGTAATTGATGGCTAACAACTTTGTTCATTTGTTATGTTCTAGCCATTACGTAAGGCTTGGATATTATGAAGGCAATTTATTGAATGGATAACATTAATGTTACAACTATTTCCACATGGTAACTAAAGGAGTTCTTCCCGGATACGGCTTGGGAATGTAAAATTACCTTAGTATTTATTTTTCTTAGTTAGGATCACCATATATTCCTAATCGCCGTTAAAACAAACGACCCCATTTTTCGCTCACCACCACTACCCTTCCCCGTTAAAGGAGCCCGGTCACGACCAGGTGTCCCCTTACCGGTTGTGGAAATGACTATCGCGGTGTCATTAGTGCTCTGTCCCCCCGTCCCAGGGTTAGTGTCGCGTAACATCAATCAGGGAGTATTCTTATCGGGTTGCGTGATGGCAGCTGCTCCCACGGCAGTCACACCCCGTGATTGAGTACCTGCAGAATGTGATTGTATCATCCAAGTGGAAAAGCAAGTAGTCAGTAGCGGTTCTTCATGTAACAACATAGTTTCATAAAATTATAGCCTTTATTATTCCTCTCATTTGGCCAATGCGTTATTAAACTTCATTCCTTCATTTGGCTTTACTAGGTACCTACAGGAGTTTAAAACGTCCATAAAATTTATCTCCGCTTTCTTTAGCGTAAAAAAAAAACATTCATTTTGGACATAGCAAAGTTGGTTCATTACCAATTACCTTTGTAAGTTGTTAGCCAGGAGTTGCTGCTAGTTCTTTTTGGTAAGAACTCTTTTATTTTCCATTAGAATATTGTAAAAAAAACAAGTAATGTAATTAATAAAATTCCTTCATAACAACCACGCTTTACGACTAGAACATCAGAAATGAGCAAAGTTGTTTTCCATCAGTAATTATATCACGTAATATTAATTATAATTATAATTGCTAGTAATTATATCGCTGGGATAACATTTGTATATTTTATTCCATGAATAAAAATGTGGAACATGGTTTATGGTAGGTTGGAAGATTTGCAGCAGTAGCTATTGCCATAGTATATATAGTATATATATATTTTGCATAAATAATTTATATCTGGCATAAGTAAATTTTTTTGTTTATTTATGTTCTTTGCTTACCGCACCACCCGACCAGCTTCTCCATTCAGTAATGTACGGCCAACTATCTACACCTCATAATAAAATAATTGATCATGAAACATTATTTGCCCTCTTCTGCGCAAATTGAAAATTATAACCATCATATTCCAGTCAATGATTCAATAAAAAAAAAAAATTCTGGCATGTACTGGAATTGAATATTTGCAATTTCTTGTTCAAAGTTATCCGTAGTCAAAATTTCTAAATTACGACTAAGAAAGAAATACCTCAGTGTTTAAGACACATACTGAAATCTTGACCTAGGTTCTAGCCTGGCTTTGAAATAATATTTTACATTCTATTAACCTTGGATTGACTCATGGTTTAGGAGATCCTCCCAAGGCACACCCTCATAAAATGGGCTCTTGACCTTTAATGGGTTGAAAGATTAAGTACCTGACAGTTAAGCATGATACTGACTAGATCATCTCCTTTTATAATACGACAATTGTAAAATATTTTTACAACTCTTGTTTCCTTGTCGAGTACTGCATCGTTCTGTTTTTTTTTTCATATCTATTTAAAGTTATTAATGTTGATCAAGGTCCTTTCGGAGTAAATAGAGGGGAAAAAATGTATATAATTCCTCCTTACCCAGGTCTGGCGTACCACTGATTTATTACTTGTATTCTATGAGATATTAGGCTACAAATTAGTTTTAATTAAATTAATTTAAAGATTCAATAAATATAGTTTATAAAAATTACAGTATAAACTTGTGAGAATAATTATGTGATTTTTGATTTTTTAAGGAAGTTTGATTTGTTCATTATAGTTTTTTATTAGTTTATGCCTCTATTTATTTTTTTAGTATTTTAGCATAAAACTTTTTTTTTTTATGTAGACGAGTATTTAGCACACAGGTTTTTATCATGGCTAAAGGCTACTAGGCTAAGAGAAACGATACTATATAAGGGATTTGAGATATAAATCAAAAACTTACTTAACACATAACATTATTTTCTTTTTTTTATTTCTAACGTTTAAACTTTTTTTAAATTTTTTTTATTTATCCATTAATAATTCTTATGTGTTCATTTTTACAGGTGAGTACCAGTTATTATTACTAAGACATATTTAGCAGTTAGAGTAAGTATAATTATTCTTTTATATTAATTGAGTTTTGTTTCTTTTATTTTTCTGAATGAATGCATATCTATATACATGCATTTTTTTCCCCGAGATTTGACCTTTCTGGTACGATCTGAGGTCAAGCAATACAGTAACATAATAGAATCACGTCTTTGTAAGGCTTCTTGCACGTCTTCTTGTCTGCCGCGTTTGAGAGCTTCCTCCAGGGACCCCTTATAAAGGATAATAATTTATCGACAAGCTCCTTGGCATTCGTTTGGATATTACGTGACGAGTCCTTAAAATTAAATGATATTGTTGGCATATCTGCATAGAAAAATTACAGGCTTCTTGTAGCAGTTGTCGCAAAACCCTTTTTTGTTTTCGCTTTTTAACGTTTGTGAATACATTTTAATTTCACAAAATTATCTTGATGTTACTGCACTTTTGGCTAACACCACATAATACGAAATACAGCAACCATTTCCGTAATCCTTGTTGCCGTGACGGGAGTTATGCTTAAGTACCTCGTACAGGAAACGAAACATTTTGAAATGGAACTTCGAAATGGGCCATGCGTTTCCTAATTTACCTTTTATCAGATAGATAGTTGTCACTAAGAATTATTCTTTCCGGTTATTTTTATTTAAATTTAATTTTTTATTTAAAAAAAACATAAGCTTCGTTTATTTTTACTATTATCTGATTAAATTGAGGTGTTAAATTAGTATCTGTTAACTTTTGTAACAAAACGTTTATTTGATATGTCATTTATTTGCCATATTTTTAAATCCTACTGTAAAAGTTTGGAAAATATTTATGAACATTTTAATATATTTTTTCTGAAAATTAAATAATTATTGACTTGACTTCTTGACTGACCATTGTTTTTAATTGTAAACTTAAAAAAAATCCTGTAATTCGAATTTTTTTTTTATGATATATTTAATCTTAAAACTATCAAAGTAAATTAATAAGAAAAACAATTAATTAGAACTGGATTTGGTCAATGAACCGTAAATTAAATTTTTCTCATTAATATTTTTATATCAGATCTTCATCTACTGATGACATTTTTTGTTCTTTAAATATTTTATATCAGAGATTATGGGTGGTTTCTCTACACGCCTGTAACACTGCATTTTAACTGAGATCAAATTTACTAAATGTATTATAATGTACAGTTTAAATTGCAATAAAAAAATAAAAATATTTTATAATTTTGATGAGATGTAGATAGTTGACCGTAGATTAATGCTTGAAGAAGTTTGTCGGGGGTGCGGTCAGAAAAGAACAACATAAATAAACAAAACCATATTTATTTATTTTATGCCGACGTTTCGACCTGAGTTTTCGCCACAACCCCTGATGGAGACCTGAAACTCAGGTCGAAACGTCGGCATAAAATCAATAAATATGGTTTTGTTTATTTATGTTGTTCTTTTCTGACCGCACCCCCCGACAAACTTCTTCAAGTATGATTTTGATATTCATTTTTTTATTGATCAACTCTTTTTTATCGATTTAGTTAGATAATTATGGTGATATTCACGGTAAAACAATAAAATTGTTTCATGGTGAAGTTTTATTTTCTCTTTTCCAGTTTTGATGATTACTTAAATATCTCCACCATACCCAATCCAATAAGTAAAAAAAAAATCCTGCTACAAAAAAGTTAATACCTCACTTCTTTCTGAATTTAGAAACTGTTTATTCTAATTATTATTATCCAAGAACTTTTGCTTTACTTTTCATTCATTAAACAGCGTTGAAGCGACAGGGGATTTTTAAAACTTATTAATGTCTTCGTGTTGTTTACTGTCTTAATGCAGCCTCATTAAGACAGCACCGAATAGCTGACGACTCCTGATATTTATTTTGTCTTGCTAAGTGTTGAATTTATTTAAAAGAACAAACAAGAAAGATGTTTCTGTTTGTGTTTACTTATTTAGAATTGGGAAGAAACATTTTTCTTTTTATAAAGTATTTTACGTCGGGAAAATCTAAATCTTATACATTTAACTTGTTTGTGAGATTGAGAATAATTAATAGATCACGTGTTAATATATATTTATTTGTTAAGAAAGCGTCTTGTTAAAATATATTTAATGGATAATTTTTAAACAAATTTGGATAATTTTTCAAGTCCCACTTAAATGATTTTGCCCCCCCCCCAAAAAAAAAAAAAAATAAAATAATAATGTACCAATTTCAAACAAAAATTGTATTTGTATTCCAACTTTTGCTTGATAGTGGTGTTAGCTTGAAAACATCCCTGATTTATTTTTAGAGTTTTTTTTTTTAATTTAGACCTCAAAATTACCCGTTATTTGATAACCACCTTAATACTGAATGCCTTTTATAATTTATCTGACATCATGTTTGTGTATTTTCAATTGTTTTGATCTGTAATTTTCTCATTTATTTTTAGTAAAATTAAACCACTGTGTTGTAAGACATGGTGTCTATGTTTACTTTGAATTAAAGTTTTCAACTTTACTGATTTTGCAGGGCTCATTTCATATATTGCTTAAAAAATATTCATGAAAATTTGTATATTTAAAGGGATAACGTTGGTATTAAATTATGAAGACCCGAGGATTACGACAAAAAATTTAATTAACAAACATTTTAACTTTAGGAAAGTTTTTATTTTTCTAGTTACCATGTTTTATGACTGACTGCGTCAGTTAATAAATTTAATCTTCTTAGTGCATGAATAAAGTTTTGTTTTTGGTCTTTTGCTGTACAACTTTTATACACACTTTGATACTTATTCTTGCTTTAGATATTATTTTGTGAGAATTTACGAACTGCATGAACCTAGTTCAGTTTAAATCCTAAAGTATATAATTTAAAAATACAAATGTTAACATTTTTACCTCAACAAATAATAAAACAGTTTCCAATTTTAAAATTTGGTAGGTATTTCTTGATATCTTAATTTTAAAGATTGATTTATTTTTTTATTTATCTGCTCTTCGACGCTGCACCAAGGTGATGTTTACTACTGTTGAATTTTATTTGATGACTCTTTGATTTAAAGTTTTGCTCATGGATCTCACAGCCAGGTTTTTAAATAAATGCCTTAAATTCTATATACAAATTTCAAAGCTCCGGAATAAATAAGACTTATTTATCTAAAGATCAAACAGGAGTTGAATATATTTAACTTACAAATTAATTCAAGGCGTCTAAACAGAGTGAAAGCTTGTGCCAGCAAATAACTATACTGATATTCCAGCCGATAGGCGAATATGTTAATGGTGCGAAGAACCATTGATAAAGCTTGGAGGACTTCCGGTCGGTAATTTACGCATTCATTGAGAACGCGCAAGATTTATCTTACACAGATCGGATCCGCAGGTGGGTTGAAGTGGGCGTGCGCAGGCGTGCCACCTGTTCTTCGAAATGTCATTGCTTGACTATCCGTTTTGGATCTGTACTTTCCTTGGGTAAAGAGCCCTTCAGATTTTTTCTTTGACATTTAATTTTAAATTATCGCTGGTGAATATTTATACTGTTTATTTCTGGATTTTTTTTTTTTTTAGGAAGTTTGATAAATTAATGTCTATAAAAATGTTTTGAGGTTTTACAACTTCGAGAGATGAATATAAATAATATATATGATATATTAGTGAAATATCTAAAAAGCTAGAAACCAGAATCAACCAACATGCAACCAATTGTAAAAATGTTAAAAATATAAATTGTGCTGCACTGGCCTACCATAACATAAGATTAAACCACAAATTCAATTTCAAAAATCCTACAATAACAGATATAACACAAAAAACGAAAAGCAGAAGGTTTCTGGAAGTTATCCATATCACCAAAAACATCAAAGACAAAACTAACACTCAACATTTAAATACACACTACACCGACATTATAAATAAATTAATAAAATAAACATAAAAAATCAGATGAAATAAGTGAGATTAAAATAGTCAAATCATAAAGTTTAATTTAATTATGCAATATATAAAGTGGGACATTTAAATAGGGAGGTTAAAAAATAGCACATTGGACATGTGTTAAGGCCCAAAGAGGTAGTATACAATATAGAGCAATGTTCGTGCTACAGAGAGAGAGAGAGAGAAGAATACACTAATAGTGAAGGATAATGTATTAAATAAATTCAGTGTGAAACAATTTAGCCATGTTTTATTCATGACATGAATTCGATAGTGAAATTGAGAGTATGGCAAGTATGAGATAAATATAATTATATGAATTACAAATACATTTGTAGGATTATTAAGGTGCATGAATATGGGACAATTGTCCCCAAACGTTGTACAGCTAGAAAGAAAAATATAGAATAATTTATATTCATCTTTGGAAGTTTTTTAACCTCTTTAATTTCCTTTTTCAAATGTTAAAAATCCAGGCTAATTGCCTTTGTCCCATATAACCTTTTCTAAAAAATTTTTTCTTAGATTTCAAACACTTTTCTTCCTTCCTTCATTTACATTTGCAACTTAAAAAAATTAAATAAGTTGCTAATGTAAATGAAGAAAAGTGTTTTGTAAAAGTTTTAAATCTAAGAAAAAATTTTTTTAGAAAAGGTTATATGGGACAAAGGCAATTAGCCTGCATTTTTAACATTCGAAAAAGGAAATTACATCAATATTGAAGGTGGTATCCTTGAGAATGGCCAGAGGGTCGAAACGGAAAAAATATTTTTAAAGAATAAAGGTTGAGAGAAAAAAGGATCAAATTTGTTTTAAATTAAGAATAAATTATTTATTTCATTGGACTGACTTCTCTCTATATGATTCGTTCTATGTAATCTCATGCTGAATGAATGATTGAGTAGCTGAATGACTGAAGTATTTACCTCGTCTTGAAAATCAAAATTAGGGTTTTATCCTATTCTTTATAGATCATATCCCAATATAGACTTCGAAACACTTATTAACACTTAGTAGACCTTGACTCATTCAAGCAACTTCTTTCGTGTGAAAAATGTTTTTTTTTTTATAAACCTTATTCTCTTTGATTAATAGCCTTCCAATGCTGTAGACCTTGTACTACTCATGAGAAACTGTCTCTTTACTGTCCTAACATTATGATTTATAAATTATTTCGTAACTCAAAGATAACCGATATATGGAAAACTCCATGAATATATTTTTACTTTCGCATACTAATTTATCCTAAGTATAGTCAGGGGGAGTATTGAAATTTTGAAACCGAATTATGAACAGACGATTTTTGGAACACACAATTTTAAAATGACGAATCCTCGAAAAATTATCTGTGCATGTTGTATGTGTTTGCGTCAGTATGTATGAGAAGTAACTCAAAACGAAATGTTCAACGAATCTGAAATTACTTATTTAAGTCAAGTATAAAAAGATGGACGTTAAAGTAACTTTTTTTGCGCATCAAACAACTTTCATATACCAATTAATGAATTTCCACTTTCAGATAATTGTAATGTATAAATGCACCACATTAATTAATTAAACGAACAAATAGAAATTAATTTGTACTAAAGGCAGGATGGTATTAGAAAGTTGTTTGATGCACAAACGCACCAGATTTTTTTTACTGTCAAGTTCTTACTCTTTATTTTAAATTATTTGATGCACTGTTTTTTTTATTTTGGTGAGAAAATAAGTCTTTGGTTGTACCCTTAATAAGGGGTTAATCTTAATTTCTTTTCACTCCCAGGGGGGCAGCTGCTCCCCTCTGAGTACACCCATGATGAGCAGATTACCTCCTTGCACAACCTTTGATCAAGAAGCAGTTCTTCCTTGCCTTTGTACTTTTGAACCTTTGGCCCTTTAAGGGCCGTAGGGGTACTGGTATGTATTATATATTTAGGATACTGAATATTTCACGTCAGAATGTTGGTTGAGTAGTTATTACTTCCCAACTGTTATAAACTCCTTTCTAATCAACTTATCTTCCATGGAACTTCTATTGTCTTGTCTTGTAGTAGCTAACGAAATATATTGAAATAGATATCTTCCATTACAATAAATGGAAATAAATCAAACGTTTGTCGCGGCTGTATACGTTCCATATCCGTTTGCCCGAACAAAAGAACCCAAAGAGCAAATGGTGATAAATGAGGCATGAATGTGAATGTGAGGAAGAGGAAGCAGTTACGAAATACTGTACAACTGAGCAAACATCCATGACACCATGGGGCTGACCCCTCTGTCCAAACAGAAACCTCTCTCTCTCTGCCATGCTTGTTCGTATGTAAGTGATGGTGAATACAACTATAATTTTGTAAAATTATAATATATTTACAAAAATATTGTCCCTATGATGGCGAAAGAAAAATATTAACTATCAATTTTATAGGAAACATTTTTTCTGTCTAAAGAAAAATTGTGTTTTATGTAAGAAATATGAGAATTTATATTTATTTTTTCTTAATCTTGCCCTGAGTAGGACCTTGAATGCATTTATACTAAAACTTAAAATTGTTTTCATATTTATTTTGGATCTCCTTAAAATAACAAAACAATTCAAGTAATATGAATGGAATATGGTCCGGGTGCGGTAAAAAAAAAAACAACTCAAATAGTAGATAATTATACTATTTTAAGCTTATAATTATACTATTTTATTTTTAGGCTCAATAAAATAGTATAATTATCTACTATTTGAGTTTTTTTTTTACCGCACCTGGACCATATTCCATTCATCTATACACACGGTCAATCAATAATCTTCCAACAATTCAAGTAATAGTTTCATTGACTGACTTTTATATTGATTTCGAATTATTTTATTCCGTAGTAATTAAAAATTAGTTTAATATTTAAGTATTTTTCAAAATGTTTCAATTGACTTTTTTACAAAACTGTGGTTCATCAAAAAAAATTTTTTATTTTGTTAATTAAAAAATACGTTAATAACGTTAATTTGCCGTTTTTTTTAGTATCTGCATTTCTTAATTTCTAGTTTTAATTGTTACTAGGGGCGTACCTCCTGTCACCTTATCAGGGTACAAACCCCCGCTCTACGAATTATATAACTGTTCATTTAATTGTATTAATGTTCAAATTTTATAATTGTAATTTTCATGTATTCTGTAGTTCAGATTGTATTTTTTTTTTCAATGTACTATAAAAGAAGTCTTTATTGCAGCATTTTTATTTGTTCTTTCACTTCATTTATTCAATTTATTAAATCTTATATGTAAAATAAAGTATTTCACAGTGTTCATCAATTACTTTTTTATATAATTGAGAGATGATCTTACTACTTTTGTTTATTTTTCTCATTTGTACACTAAGATTTTTTTTTTCTTTTCTTCCTAAATTATTTTTTTTCTTTTCTTCCTAAATTATTTTTTTTCTTATTTTCTTTGTTATTTTACTCACTAGGACAACCTCCATTGTAACAGATGGAAATATATAAATAATATAATACATATGCATATATATACAATATGCTG
This sequence comes from Halyomorpha halys, assembly GCF_000696795.3. NCBI lineage: Eukaryota > Metazoa > Arthropoda > Insecta > Hemiptera > Pentatomidae > Halyomorpha > Halyomorpha halys. The sequence goes on along the minus strand of NW_027107553.1, from coordinate 396,083 downwards.
TTTAACCACTACTTCTTATTTTATATAGATCTATTACTACTATTATTTATAGATTACATTGTAAGAAACATTTGTCCCAAATTTTTTTAAGGATGAATTTTTTATTTATTTATTTATTTTTTAAAAATTTATTTATTGATATTTACAACTCTATAAAAAATACAAGTAAATTTGATCATAATGGCATAATGATATGATACAGGATGTAGAGAAACTACCCAGTAGTAGAACTCTAAAAACAGTTTACAATATAAGGTCACGAGGCCATCTTCTTTTCAGGCGCCTCGGAGGATTGCCAGGAATGGAAGAGGAAGCAAGGTTAGAAACTAGTGGGTTTGGATGGTTAGGGAGTTAATTATGGAAGGAATAATATTGGGTTCGGGCTAGATCGGTTACATAAGGAACATTTAGATCTTTATGGATGGTTTTATTAGTAACAAAATAAGGAGCAAGGATGAAATTAAAATAAGATAATGTCCTTGATATATTTGTGTTGCATATTTTGATCTTATTTTCGGAATTGGTTTCGCGGTTTTTGAGTTTGTGAAAACCCAAGAGCCTTCGCGACCTATAAAATATGAAAAAAATAAAATAAAAAATAAGAGGTTAAGGAAGTCTATTAATAACATTGGTTGCTAATAGAAAAGAACGAATTCTATTATGCTTAGTAAATCCTGATTGATCGTTCGCTAAAGCTTGAAGGACATTATCTCTGTTCCGAATCAGGGCCATTGATTGTTAGTCGGGTTTAGTAGACACGGTTAAATTATCTTGTCAAACAGATAAATCATTTACATACTAACTGTATTGTCTTGATTTTTTTATTGATATTTTTAGTACTTAATTTTGAAGCTTGAAGTGAATGCATGATTCGAGTGTCTGAAACTACTATAAACTTTTTCAGATTTTAGATAATAAATTTTCAGTTTTGAAGACTGTAATGGACTACGTTTGGTACTGCAAGACAACGAAATGGCTTTTGCGTAGGTGGTTCGTTTAGTGCAATATCCTGTATAACAAGTCTCTTAAATCTCAGTACTTCGCAGCTTCTATCCTGAGCGATGTTGTACATTATTTATTCCCGAAAACAAATTCGGCTAAACTTGTTCATTGATGTCTAAAATTGCAAAATCTGGCTGACAAATTTCGATTCTAAGGATATATATATTTATTTTTTTCTTGCATGAATACTGCTATAACTTACCCTTGGTAGCAGAAATTAAAAACCGGTATTCACTGGACTTCTTTTATTTTTAAAATAAATATTTAGTTCTAGTATGAATAATTTTAATTATAAGGCTATAAACTTGATGGTTGACTACAATTATTTAATGTTATGTTCTAGAGTTTCTTTAATTTATATCCATATTTATTTTTATTATATATTTATATTTTTTTTCTTTCCCACACTTTTACGCTGTCTCACCATTCAGTATTTATGTTGTATTTATTCTATCATCTATTATTCGTGCCATACGTCCGACTCCTGATGTGTTTTGTTAATCCTTTTCTTTTGGATGGGGTATATTATATTTATATTTGCAATACAATAGGTCTGCCCTGTTACTTCTATTGTTTATATTAGGAGTACCTGATAATGGTTTCGTGGTAATGAATAATTTACCGTTCAAATTAGATGCTCATACTGAATTTATTCTATTAAATTATCGTTTGATTTACATTGCTGCTTTAGAAATTAACATCCATCACACACTCCACTAGATGTTTGATAATGATCTCCTTTTGCAGTGTAAACTTCCTCTCACGTTCACTCTCTGCAGAGGTACTTTCAACGAGCATTGACCTTTCATTTTGGGATCCGCCTGCAAAGACTACCCTTCAAAACACCCTCCCCTAAACCTATGCTAATTGCCGGTGGCAAGGTGGCATGACATCTGGCAAGCCAGGCAGCTGCTTGGTGTCCCTCCTGCTAATCCTGAATGAGCACGTGCCTCCCTCTAAGGACCTTTCTGGAGGCCTCATTGTCCACAGTTATCTTGGGTTATTGTCAGTTAGACCTACTGTTATCCAAGAGTTTACATCTGTTGGGGGTTCGTGCCATACGTCCGACTCCTGATGTGTTTTGTAAATCCTTCTCTTTTGATGGGGTATATCATATTTATATTTGTAATTCATCTATTATGCTATATATAATGTTAATACAGGATATTATTACGTGTGTTTTTCACATGTCTGCTCTACTGATTGAATAAAACTGAGTAGCTATTGAATAAACAAATAACCAGGTAAGAAATTAAGAAGTACAACCTCCAGGGGCTTCCCACTTCAGAAAAACTATTTTAACTTATTGGAGAGTATTTGATACTTCTTAAACCCTCCAGCAGTCCTTCGCCCATTTCGCTTGGGTTTATCTTACCCTTAAAACATTTACTAATAGCAACTAGAACTGCCTTTGGAAAAAAAGATAAGTTAAATCAACATTTAAAAAGTGGCTAATGGCGTAAAAGCCACCACTCTCGTCCTCTGTGGTAGTCTTTCTTGTCTTACCTTATGGGACGTTTTAAAACAATCTACGATGGAGATCATAACACCAAAAATGGTAGAAGGAAATCATTCCTTCCTGGAAAATTAAAAATTTAAATCGAGCAACATTGAAAAAGTGACTAAAACTGAAAATTGGCGTTTTCCAATTTTATTATACCTGCCTTTTGTACATCTCTTAGATTTTTTTTTTTCTTTCTGACATTAGTTAATGAATAAATTTAGATAAACTAATTAGGCACTGAGAAATCCTCATTTTAATATCCAAATATATTTTTGAACATTATATGCCTATTTATGTAAGCGATTTTTTATTGCATATTTATGAATTAGAAGAGTTAACCATGAATGATTAATTATTAAATGATGGTTCGGTTACTGGTAAAAAAGGGTACACAAAATAGGAGAAAAAAGTGTTTATTAGTCATCAAGGTTTCGCACCACTAAGCAATGCTAGACCTATTCATTGAATAAAAAAATATTTTTTTCTGATATTTGGTGTATCTTTATTCACCGCCAACTAGGCCATGTAATTACTTTTTTATATTCTTACTCGTATTAGAAAATATTAGTGCCCTAAATATTAATTTTTTTTCTTTATTAGTGTTTTTAGTGTATATACCTTGATGTAAATGTATCAGTTTTTTTAAAAAATGCATTTGTTGTAGACTGTTCTCGGCAACATCCCGTATTGAATGTTTTTTTAAAAAATATCTTTATTGAAATTTACAACTGTATATTATATAATAAATATTGAATGTTAAAAGTGATAAATAAAAGAATCATTAGTGGAGTTGTAAAATGGGGACATTATTGGAAATAGTTAGAAACAGTGTGGTTTCGGAAACGTCCAACTTCCCTCTGTACTTTAGGGCTTGATGTAGAGCACTGACAGGGATAAAGTCAGAAAAGTTCCCAACTTCAACAGATTAAAGCTTATCAGAGCGAGTCGGTATCTGTTGGCAACTTCGACTCGCCTGTTCCTCCACCGCTCCCGATGTAATAGCCTTTACAAAAGATAAACATTTCTATAATACACAAATTATAATTCGGAATATTTCAGCGGAAAGATAAAAACTGGGAGCGAGGCTCCATTGTTCAGCAGGATTAATTGTACCATGGCCAATATCAAACTCTAGAAGAAACTTTGTTGTACCCTTTGTGAGGCTTATTGTGTGGTTTGCTATCAGTCTAACCAGTTTTTTATCTTCTTGTTTTTCATTAATGTTTAACTAATTTAAAATAAAAGTCTATTTGCTAATTTAAAATACTTAAATAAATATCATAGGATGTTACCGTTCATACAAAAAGGCAACATATGATTTAAACCATGGTTCAGCTCTCATAATGATTATATTCACTTTCTTCCAACTTCATGGTCATAGAATCTGATTAAAACATCCTCGCGAACCTTGATGTTGGCATCAATTTTTGCTAATCAATGGAATGCTTAAATAGTGCCACATCTGACAAAAAAAAAGTTTTGATTTCTGAGTTAAGCGTATTCCAAAGATAAAACCGTAGACTGGGATCATTTTCTGTACTTGGGTTCTACTGATTATTCCGAAACTAGCTCCACCAACTCCAAGCTACTCCAATTTAAAGTAAATTTGCCTAGTTCATGTTAAAATATTCCTTATGTGATCGCCTAACTTTTGACAAAATATAAAAAACGTTCTAAAAAATTGACTTTCAAATTTGTCGAAGGTTTATCCTATATTGTCTCATTATCGTAATACTTTGGCGCAGTCACTATCAATAAGCACCAGTCATACTATATAATCAGTTTCAACGAAAGAATCAATGTAACCTCCTCCTTCGTCTTCTGCAACTAAGCTCCTGCGACCTCACTCACCCTCTAGTGGCTTTCAATGCAATTAACACTTTATCTCTGTAAGCGCTGTTATCTCTTGGAATCTCGCTTTGTCACAGAATACCAAAAACTTGGTTTAGAATTCTAAGGCTTTAGACTTCTTTCAGAAGATTTAAACTTTTTTAGAAGATATCTTCAAATAAAAAACGTTTAAAAAGATGCTCTCTCCTTCAGTATTTTTCTCTCATTTTCCTCATTTTATTCTTCAGATGATCCCATAACCAATAATATACTCATTTATGATTTGATGATCATTGTTTTCGGCTCTTAAGAATAAGTTCAGTTGGGTTATTCCTAATCCATAATTCAATGTAATATCCAAGAATTGATGTTAAGATTTAAAACTCACCCGGAAGTAATGAAATGCATTGGAATATTGTACAACAGATTGGAAACAAAATTACTAGACTACTAAATAGATTATCGAAAATAATATTTTAAAAATAACATGAGATTTTTCCTTACTTTAGGCGAAAATCTGAGGATAACTTATGTAAGTACTTGCCAAAAATTTTAATTTAGTGAAAGTTGAGATTTTAATTAAACGTATTCAGGTTAATTAGTACACTTCCTTTCCAGACCTGTTATTGGAGATTGAACAAGAATTTAAATATTCTATGCCTAAAATTGTGGGAAATAACATATAAACTTTATGAATGGACAGATTTTTTCATTCAGTTTTCATATTTAGTATGATTGGTTTATTGTTTTTATATCCGTTTCAGGACCCCTAGAACAGGTCTTGGAGTTCGGAATATAGGGTAGTTTTCTAGGTTGCACAATAAATGTGAAGGTGGATTTTAGTAAAAATTTCGTCATGAATGTTTTCATGATCCTACGCACCCCTAAATTGAGGGTGAAATATTAGCATGCGTGAGTTTTAGTTTCTTTGGGGAGGGGGGTCGTAATTGTTTCTTTCCCTAATTTTTTTACTGTTTTCAATCTTTAAAAAAAAAACTATTAGCTTTTCCATTTGTTTTCCAAAGCTTAAGAGTTTTCCCGCTTGAGGTGAAATAAATTTCTAAAATTGAGATCTTTTATTTAGAGTAGATAATTGTAAATATATTCATTAAATTAGAAAATAAACCCTCTAGTTGATATCTCCCAAAGGACTTCTCTGTCGCCTAGAAGACGCATGATCGCCATTAAGGAGTTTAATGTGGACCCGCCGTGAAATGGTCCCAGATGTGGAGGATCGAACTGCAGTTGGCTGATAGTTCTCCTCCCAGGGCGGTGCTTCGGTCCACGCTGACGGGTATTAATTACCCTTGTAAATAAAAACTAAGAGGGTGGGTTTGTTGGTGGGCTGTCCTAGCCCTTTTCTAGTTTAGAGCTATCTCAAATATTGTAGTCATGGTGGAAAATATTTTTTTTGTGTGTTTGTCTTAAGTAAATGGCTGTTTTTGTTTATTAAGATTTTTATTTTTGTTTATATAGCTTGCCGTTGCTTAAGTTGTGATACCATGTAATTAAAAGAAATGCTCATTCTAGGGTCATCTCAAAAGATTTCTCGAAATCTAAATTGTTCTTTCAATATAAATTTTAAACAAAAAACCTCATTTGCTTTTATGAAAACATATCTTTTTTCGGTGTTAATTAATTGGTATATCCCTTGCACAAAGATATTACTCTTTATATTGGCACTTCTTTTTCTATTACATACTTGTTACACTATTTTCTCATCAATTTCGTTTTTTCTAGTTAGATTAAAGCTAGCTTGAAGGCGGGAAATGCTTGATATTTTTCAATTTCGAATGGCTTTAAAACGCTTAGCGCCTTCTATCGAAAAACATAAAAATTAGAATTTACAAAACTATTATAACCTTCCCACTTTATGGATGTGAGACGTGGCCCCTAACACTAAGGGATGAACAGTGCCTTCAGGTTTTCGAAAATAAAGTATTACGCAAAATATTCGGACCGAAAAAGGATGAATTTGCGGGAGAATTTAGAAGATTACACAACTCTGAATTAAGGGACCTACACCCCGTAGATCTGATAAGGTTATTTAATTCAATTATTACACCAGTATTAAATGAGAATGAAAGAATATGTTTTATTTTAAGGTGTAGCTTAAACTAAAAAATCTATATAAATAATTTACTATTATTTAATTAGTATTTCTTAATTTTTAAAAAATTATTTTATACCATTTATATATTTTTTCATTATTATTTTATTATATTTTATTTTTGATAATATTTTTTTAATAAACTATAGACGTAGTATAAGCTCAGTTATAAAAATAGTCATCATAATTTTATTAAATTATGACCATTTAAAAATATTACATTTATTAAATAATTATCTTGATTTGGGAATATTGACTGAGATGACGTATCACCTATGTGCCTAACTTGACTATGAATAGATAATGGACCTGGATCCTCGATTTAATTAACAGATACGAGAATTGGTATCGAAGTGGATTTAGTTACTTGGAATTGGGTTTCTCTTGGAGTGCGTGAAGATTGTGATGGTGGTACGCGCTTCATCGGGTATTTCTGCACATTCCTGTGTAAAGTATTTTATCAAAACATAATTATATACTATTATCCTAATTTCAGTACGTCAGAGATAACATATGGTATTCGGAACATAATGAAGTGTTATTAATATAATAGGTATATTATTAGTATAATAACATTTTTTGTTTACTAGATCTTTTGATAAATCACAGCCTGAGAACACAAAAAGATAGCAAAGATTGAGCTAATATTTGTGTTCTTTCGACTCGATGTTTCGTGGAATCTTTGAGGCAGAGATTTAGCAATAATTATTATTAGTCATTGGCGTCGATTGTTTAATCTATTAACGAAAATTGGTTTTGTGTCTTCACAATCAACATTCCAATAAACCTACTGCTTTTCGGGATCAACATGAAATATCAAAGAAGACAATGTATACTTCAATATCCGATCTTCAATAAAGATTTCATTCCAGTTATTAAAGTTCATTTTATTGCTATTATTAGGGAACGGATTTGTATTGTTTAGCAACTTTATTATTATTACATTACTATGCCAACAGTGCTTTAAGTATTAGTAGATTTTGGAGATGGTTTATTGGAATGGGTCACGCCCCTCACAGTAATTTAGCCCTGTTTTTGCGAGAAAAAAAATAAGGAAACAAAAATGTTTAATTTAAATACCATAATTGGTGCACGATGCGCTTTATCATTGTTCCTAGATTTACCTGTGTATTTGGGGCCATGAGAATTTCTTACTCCAAAACCTCTGATTTCTTTATCATTTATTCAAACTACCAATTTTTGGTAGTGTTTAATTTTTGTTTTTATTTATTTAGGGCTATACTGAGGATTGACTAAATGTCCTTTTTGGAGACTAGGTATGATGATTTAAAAGTTAAAGTACTACAAAAATATTTTCAATCTATAGTCGACAAAAGGGTTTTTTTCCTCAGGAATACCGGTTTACAAATATACAAATTTTTATTATGAACTTTAAAATAGGCAAAGTCATTCAGCTGGAGCTGATATAGTCGAGATTTGTTGTTTAATGAATATCGATGTTTATGTTCATTTTGTATGTAAAATATCGATATTTATGTCCATGTTGTAGGTAAAATATTTATGTTTATATCCATTTTTTTATGTAAAATTTTACACCGTCTTAGAGCTAAATACGGCGGTCACATCATATTCTGACGCTATTACATTGCTATTGAACTAAGAACAGATCTTTGTGATAACTAAGAATGTTAATTTCAAACAACGAACACCCAATAACAATCAATCGCGATAGTGATCGACAAATATTAACTGTCGCTGAGAACAGACTAGGCATTGTTTGGTCCCCTGTTGTACTCCTAGCCACAGGGCTATTAGAGCATTGGATACGGGCGAGTGGCCAATATATGTCCCTCTTCTAGTGTTGGGGATCGGCTGATTTATTGTCGTATTAGTGGGTTGCTGAACCCTGGATAATGGTCGAGAGAGCTGATCTGTTATAAGTTGGAGAATAGGAGGCAGTGTAGAAGTTAATTTTACCAATTATAAAATTAAAGGTGCTTTGATTACTATTAATTATAAAACAGTATTAGAATTTTTAAAGCACTATATTCTCTAAATTGACTTTTTATATTATCAGCAGAGGATTGACTAAGGGGTTGGTACACCTTTCTGGGTTATACTATTTTTTTTTTTTATTTATTTATTTAATGTAATTTACAACTGTACAATAAGTAAATATGTTGTATGTTTCATATACACTTGAAAATCTTGGGAAGGAACCACCCATTGGTGGTACTTCAAACATTAATTTAAATTGGAAGATTATTGATTGACCGTGTGTATAGATGAATGGAATATGGTCCGGGTGAGGTAAAAAAAAAAACCAAATAGTAGATAATTATACTATTTTAATAAAATAAAATAGTATAATTATCTACTATTTGAGTTTTTTTTTACCGCACCCGGACCATATTCCATTCATTATTTTAAATTAGAAGGTCCCGTGGCCTTCTTCTTTTCAGACGCCTCGGAGGATTATCAGGGATTGTTAAGGATGAAAGATTAAGAATTAGTGGGTTAGGATGGTTAAGGAGTTTGGAAAGAAAAGACGCATATCTGTTTTGGGTCAAATCTGCAACGAATGGGATGTTAAGGTCTTTGTGAATGAGTTTATTTGTAACGTAATAAGGAACATCAAGGATTTTACGTAGGATTTTGGATTGTAACGATTGGATGCGGGAAGAATTTGATGGTTTGGTGGAGCCCCATAGCTCAATTCCATGTGTCCAAATTGGTCTGATTATCGTAGTGTATACTAATTTTTTGTAGTGAATGGGAAGTTCAGAGCGTTTGTCAAGTAAGCGTTGTAGCAATCGGAATCTACGAGCAGTTTCTTGTCGTTTCAGTCTTGTGTGTGGATTTCAAGATAGAGTCCTAAGTATCGAATCTGTTCAACAGGCGTTAGTGGATTATTTAGAAAGGATACTGTAGGACAGGAGGGCAGAGGTTTACGACGGTGAGTAAAGATGATCTGGTGGGATTTGCCAGGATTTATTTTGCCAGATTTACACCATTCTTCAATAGATGTTATGTGTGCCATGTAATGCGGAGAATTTGGATGGAATTAGGTTTGAAACAAACGAGATATTATGGTTATGGTGTAGGATAATGTTGTATGAAAAAATGGCTGTTACATCAGCAAATTAAAATAGAATGAAATTCTTATTTATACAAAACTAAAATATCGAATTTGGACTAAGTCAAGCGAAGATCTAAGCGATCAAGCTACCTTTGAAACATGTTTTATATCTAATGTTTTTATATATAAGAGATCAAGCTCACTTAATTTCAACGTCCACTGTACCTCAAAACCGACAGCCTTCGAAGCTAAAATTATTGTTTATTTCCTTTTTTCTTTTATTGTGTAATATTACATTCTGTCTTATATTTATGGACAACGTTAATATGGATCATAGAGCTCAATCATACTATATTATATATTAATTAAATTATAACAAAATAAGAGATAGACAATAGATATACAATATATATAAAAATAAGTAAACAAAACTAAACATGAATAAATAAAAAGAAATTTAAATTTAAAGTAAAATAATATCTTTAATACAATCATTCCTCTACGAAATTATTAATGGTGATTCTCCTCATGTTGTTGATGTGCAATGTACAAGTGAGTTAAAGAAAAATTCGGATTCTAATTAAGTTTATTCAATTACTTAAAATTACTAAAAATTAGTACTTAAAAAATATATTTTTAAATAAAGGAGAAAGTGATCAAAACACTCCTTAATAAGAGGAGTTTCTCTTATTAAATGATACTTTATTATCTCGTTAAAAAAATCCTATATCACGTATTTTCCAGTTGTAAATTATTATTATTGCAAATAAAATTATAGTAAATTAAATTGTTGCTATTTCTTGAAAGTAACTAGCAGTTTTAAATATTCATAAATCAGTTTAGAAAAACCTTGACCTCTACTTGATTGCCAAGAATTAAAAATAAATTACAATAAATCCGTAGTTAGCTCTCGAGCCACGTAACGGTTAATTAATTAAGAGAGAGGTATCTGTCCCAGCCGGCGGCAGATGTTTGCCTGCTTCCACCTTTTTTTATTGGCAGTATTCGTAAGTTTTTTGTACCCACTATCCCCTCCAGATGGCCTTTGGATCTCTACGGCTGCTCCAAACTAAAATATGAACTTACCTTTGTTTATTCTTAGGTTTGAAAAATTAATTTGGCTGTTATTAATTAAGCTGTCAAGTACAGGCTTATTGCTCACCTATAGAAGTATCGCCATTAAAAACCTTTTCTTCAGGCATTTTCATGGCGATGATTACGACCAAGTACTATGGATGATCCATTGTCGATAGATCCACTCCATCAGTTTTTCTCGACTCTTACTATCGAATAACTTGGAGATTTCAAAACAACATTTAAAAACTTTAATCACTATCTGCTTACGGTTAATGGCTTACATATATATACGTTAATTTTTTTTTTCTTGCATAGTACTCCTATGGAAGATGAGTTTATTTAGAAACTATATATACCCCATGTGAAAACATATATTATATGTATGTAAAATACACATACAGTAACATCGAAGTATGTTATTGCTTTTATATTGAAAATATTATAAAAAGATAAAAGAAAAAACCTAAATACAGTACAAAAACAAAATTCGAATGCTCCTAAAACAAAAAATAAATATTTGTACTACATAAAAAAATAATTCTCAAGTATAAAATAGGAGAAAAATAAAAATACGGAAGTAAATATGAGTGTAGCTAATTAAAACGTTAATGCAATAAATAAACATCGTGAATGCATTAAAACAATCAGCTCTTATATACATAGATATCTGTGTATGAAATAAGTATAGGTGAATGAAGAATTAAATACAGATATATAATTTACCAAAAATAAAAAATAAAATTATCTTGAATAAATAAAATGATACAATAAAATATAAGATTAGAGAAAAAAAAATTAATTTAAACTAGAACTAAAAGTACATAAACAATAAAAAATAAATGAAATATATGCCTCATGCCGTTTATTTTATATCTGTATTCATTGATCACAATAAGCATGTATATGGCAAATTCTTACCTATTCATTATATATGTTTATTATTATGATTAATGAATACAGATATAAAATAGATACCTTTATGAAATTAAAAAACATAATTATAGCTAAATACTGTTTAATTCTCCACAGCAACCAAAATTTGTTTTTAAAAACACTGCATGGCAATTTTCAATGGACTTTTATTCTCGCTGTTAATCTCTCAAGCTTATGAGAAAACTTTCACATGGGACTGAGGTTGTGGGAATAATTTAATATTTTTTGGCAATTGAATTCCATGGTGAATATTTTATTTATATTGTTTATTGCACCTAATTACAGTAACTTCAGGTGTTCTGTTGATAATAATTGCTGGGGGTCTAATTTGCCACTAATTATGCTGCCTAGAATTTTGTTTTTCGCTGATTGTTTCCTGTTTATTCATTTCCTTTAAGATAAAGAGTTATCTTCTTCAGAACACTACTACTTTTCTTTAATCTTGGTTAATCAAGTTGAAATTGTTTTGTTTGTGGCTTATTACGTCGCTTAAACTAATGCTTAAGAACTTTTTGAGCTGCCTTCTACATTATAACATAACTTTTTTTTGCAAGGAGGATCCATGATTGTTGCTAGTTGGTCTCATAATAATCGGTGCATGCTTTTCTCGGTGTTGTTGAGAAGGACCATAACTACAATTAAAGTTGATTTGAAAGCTAGAAAACAACCTGGTGACAGTAATACTAATGATTTTTCTATTTTTTTTTTCTCTTCCTTTTAAATAGTCTAATTCGCTCTGAGCAGCTCTAAAAACATTCAGTTTTCTTGCCAAAACACACCAATATTATTTTTGTCTCTGAGAAATGAGCCATTATCTCCCAATTATCATTCATGACTGAAGACCAGAATTGTGCACAAAAAAATATTCTCATCTTTAAAGAACAAGTTACAGAACCTAAATTAGGATCCTCACAGGAGAGCATTGTCACTACCAGCTTGTTACCCGGTCCCGCCGGAGAAAGAAGCAGTAAATTCGGTCCTGGTTTGGCAATTGGCCGAGTGTTGTGGACTGCAACATCTACTCATGAATTATTCAGCTAATTATATGACCAACGATAATGGATTAGGCTGGTCAGCTTAACCGATTACTGTCTTACCAGCGGCAGTAGGAGTATGAATTGGTAAACCCCTCTCTGTGCTTTTGAAAAATGTATAAGCCTTTATCAAAGCGCCGTTTTCGTTGGAAGAATTGCTGATCTCAGAATGTTATTAAAAATTTATAACATACTCGGCTGTTTACATTAATAACTCAAAAGCATTGTATGTCTGTTGTTCGATATCTAGGATTAAGGTATGATCGGATACTGTCAAATAAGGAATTAAAATCTGTTGTTAAACTTAACCTAGATATGCAACAAGGAACCAACTGACATTTTCTCTAATGGTGTAATATTGTAATAATCTATACGTGCCACAACTTGGTGTTTCCAGTGTTACTACCCCTCTGCATTTATCCAGACATAAGACACCGAAGTGAAAAATCGCTGACTCGTTTTTAGCATATTAAACACTGTTTATAATAAATATATATATAAAAAAAAAAACCTTAGAGATTTTTAACTTAATACATAAGTTTTACCCAAAACTCCTTACTTTTAGATAAAACAGTGATAGTCGTTGTATTTAAATATTAATAAATAGTTTTTCGAAAATTCAAACAAAAAACAAACAAACCATCCTATAGCAACATTGGCTATATTGAGCCCTAAGAAAATTATGTGACTGAAAAGATAAGTGTAAAGTTTTCTTCTTTTAACTAAATCAATCCCCAACGATTTGTGGTGAATTGATTCGTCCTTTGATTCATTTACCTTGTTTTTCATTTAAAAAACTTTTGATATTTTAGCAAAACAATTTGTATTAAACAAAAAAATAAACTATTAGATGCACAAAATAATGTTAAAAATTAATTTTATTAAGTTAGAGTAAGAGATATATAAAAACTACTACTGATATTTGATTACCGTTTTCAATACTCTAAAATGACTTAAGTTAACATTTACCTCCTTCTATAAAAAAGACAAAAAAAAATAATAAAAGAAAGAAAAACATTATTTTTCTTGTGGGCCACAAAACAATTAAATCTTTCCTTAAAATTCTTGGTCCCTTGCTTATTAGCTGTTCTGTTTCCTGTCTTTTGTATGTTTAATAAGTAATTAAATTAAATAAATAAATTTTAAACTATAAGTGTATAGATGACATGATTTCAAAATTGAAATTTAAAAAAATGCCAAATATGTGGATGCTATGGTGCATGAGTATGGTACAATTGTCCCGAAACGTTGTTCAAGCAAAATATAGAATAGTTTATATTATATTTGGAAGTTGTTTTTTTCATTTCAACAATTTAAAAAATTAATATAATCAACTTACTTTATTATTTTATGTGCTTAAAGTTGTTCAACCTCAAACATTTTTCATAATATAAAAACATCTTTTGTATATGGAAGTAAGTTGAAGCTAAAAATAACTACAATATTTTCAATATCTTAAAAGCGGCCTTCATAAAATGTTTCAAGGTTTCAGCTCCCATGTTTTATATGTTTATGATCTAAAAATAATTTAATTCTCCTAATTGTCAACCGTTGGTCGTTCCGTGAAGTTACGTATGGCCGTGACCGGTTACTCAATTGTTGTATTTTCAAGAATCCTTCGCCTCTATGAAGAATTGATAGTGTATTATTTATGTTTCTTATTTATCTGGCTGGCGATGATTTCATCCACTAAGGCCGAGTTGTGGTATCAATCCAGTTTATAGCGGTGTTCTTTTCGATTATAATTATCTAAAAGGAAGTGGTTTATGCGACTATGTAATATATAAAAATATGCCGTGATATGATTTTATTTTTCATATGATCCGAATTAAATTTGAATCGATACCTTTTATGTATGTGGCAAAATATTTGTTTAATTTATATTTATTATGTTTAAAATGAAATGTCCAAGTTCAATTATTAATCATGCTTGAAATATTTTATCTCTAAATCAGGAACCATAACAGAAAATAGTTAAGGTATTCAGGCGTATTTTATTTTGTTGGTTTTTAACTGCTTGCCCTGCTGTATTTTGTTTTTGTTTTTTTGCCTTCTGTACTTTTTTTTTTTATATAGTATACTGAAAACAAAAATTATCTTTCCATACTTCACTTTGTCTTTATTTTACGTGTGTGTGAACCACGACCTAGAATGAACATTCTGATTATACCTAATTCCTCAAAGTTTAATATAATGCAAGGAGGTCCTGTTCACATATAACTATCATTTTCTCATTTGTATTATGCATTACAAATAAATTGTATATTTTATAATGAAACTGGTTTATTCTTGTATTCATTTTGATAATATAAAGAAAATAAACACTTTAAAAAGTTTTATCGACAAAGAAAAACCTAATGGTCTCTATTTCAGTGTCTTTCACTATTTTTTTTATTAATCAGAAAATATTCCACTGTAGCTATAATGTTTATTCACACAACTTCCTTTTTTTTGTCAATCTGAAAATAGATCACTATAACTACAATGGAGGAATCAGTAATATTTACATAATGAAGAATATAATTTACATATGTTTTTTCCATAAATAACTTTATAAACAACCTGCAAAGATTTAAAATTATTTAGTTAGTCTTAGTTCTCGCTCTATTACCATTTTCGGACATCTAACATAGATGAATTTCCTAAAAATTAGAGAACACGTGACTCAAGATTATATAAGCTAAAAACAAATTTACATAAGTTTTTTCCATAAATTATATTCTTCTACATATTATATTATTTAAATTTATTTTTAGCTTATATAATCTTGAGTCACGTGCTTTTTTTTTTAATTTTTCGGTAATTCATCTATGTTAGATGTCCGAAAATGGTAATAGAGCGAGAACTTACGACTAATTAAATAATTTTAAATCTTCGGATGTTGTTAATAAAGTGATTTATAAAATATCGGTGGAAATATTTCACCCTGTTGTCTAGGAAACTTAAGAGGGATTTAGTGAATAATTCAGTTTTGGATAACTACTAGTTCTAATTATAAATAAAACCTTATTTTTTAAATTACATTTTTCTGGTATGTAGAGGAAATATATATAGGTTTTTTCGTTCAATTCTCACTGAAATATTCTCATGAACATCAATTTTTTTCTTAATGTTGTAATAACTTGGCTCAGCCCAAAATATATTTAAGAGATTAATTCAATGTAGGAAAACCTTTAAATATCTTTTTTATTTTATTCTTTTTTTTGTTTAAACATAACTTTATATATTCTTACATTATTGCTTGGATCAGCTGGTTTTGATTCAATATGCAAAAATTCATTTCACCATTATTTTTTTTTTATTCATAATGCAAAAAGGTAGGCCTTACATTATTTTATTGTTTGCGTTTCAGTTTTGTTGTAAAAGCCCGCAACGTCTTCCGAGTAGGGACTTAGATATTAGGTTAATATATAGATGATGGGTTGGTTAGCAGAGGTTCTTTTGTATTTAAATATTTTATTTTAGTCATCAACATTATTTGAATATTTGTTCGAACATGACTGGTAAAATTTTGATATATACAGATAAAACCACTTCCTCCTCGGAAATATATTAAAATGAAACTGATACTTTATCTCGTTGAGACATTATTAGCTTTTAGGTTTCGATAAAGCTTCAGATCAAGATGAATCAGCTGTCTTTGATTACTGGCTATTATTTTTTATGATTATATTTTACCAGGAAATCCTATTTATTTCCGATTAAATTTAACACTTGAAACAAATTAGCTATTATATTTTTTTTTTTCAAACTTCCATTTAATTGATGTTATTTTTGAACATTTTAGAATTTTCCTTTCTCTTCTATTTTTTATTTTATCATTTAATTTATATATTTGTCAACATGGTATGAATGAGCTATATGGTCCCTATTACTATTGTTTATAAATATTATCATATTCATCGACATGTCAATCTATCTAATGTAATATTAGACAAAAAAAAAATTAATTAAGATTATAAAAATTTATTTTCAATAAAAATAAATTAAAAAGAATTATTCCGGTTTTAATTTACTGCTTGAGCCATGATTTGTCACTGGAACATGCAAAGTGTTTTAACTGATGTAATTATACGTGTGGCATTGTCGTGATAGCTAAGCGGACATCACAGAATCCATGACCTAGAATGAACAATAGACCTAATTCCTCGAAGTTGAGGACGGAGACCTTGTTGATATACGGACATGATTTAGCGCTGACGGTAATAAAAATAAAAGAAAGTAAATGGCCAAAATAGGTCATGTGTTTTATACGGTTCAGATTATTTTGAATTTCTAACTTGTACTTATGTATTGGTGAAAGTGCCTTGTTGATTTAAAAATTTTCTACACTTATACATCTATGACTACTTTTCCCATACTCTGTAGGTATTGGTAATCTTAGCTTCTAATTTTCTAGTATTACAAATAATTTTTAATATTTATTATTTCGTAATATTATGTTATGATTTTGACCATTATAGTTGAAACATAAAATAAATATTTTATGATTTCTATCATAGGCTATTTCCTTTTTATAAATTACTAAATGTTTAATATGTTTTTATTCCTTTACCGACAAACAAATATAACTAGCTCTTAGAACTAGGCCTTAAAAATGTCTCTTGCAAGGGTTATGTTAATGATAATTATTTAACTAATCATTTCTTCGTCTTACTCAAAAATTGTCGATACTAGATAAGTGCCATTTTAAATAAAAGCTCCACAATACTGTTTCATTAATGACAGTTTTCTTTAGCTATCAATATGGCTTCGTTAACATTTTCATATTTAAAAACTTTTAAAGCCCAGTGAAAAAAAACTAATTAAAATTAAATGTTATTTTTATACTTATATTATAATAAATATACAGATATATCCAATATATATACATAGAGGGGACCAACTCCCCAGGCAAATGTTTGTTTCTAGAAGATTTGGGTACCTACGTCACTGATTGTATTACCCAGAAAATACAACTACTATTGACTATCGGTGCTAGGCAGCAATGCCTCCACCTGTTCGTAGATCCATATTTTCTTAGGCTAAGTGTTTCCTATCCTATCCTTCCTCGGAGATACCAGGTGCTAATGGACTTCTACCGTTTCCTCCGTCGATCTCAAACTTTTTTTCCCCTATTCCTCTAAGCAGGCGGTCAAGAACCTATAAGCCATAGATAGCTGACCCTAGAGAGGAGATAGATAAGACCAAGAAGTAGCCAGGGTAACGGGACTCCATGCGCCCCCCATATACAGGCTCAGATATGGCTGTGATTAACCCATTTCCATTTCCTTAAGCCCGTTTCTCTCTTCTTAAGGAACATCCTAACATCCTCGATAGCGGTAACGATGGGTGTTAGTGAACAGGCAGGAAACGTTTATGGGTCCTTTATGTTCGTAAACAAAACTATTTACGTTTGGCCTAACAAAATAATATAGGTTAAATTTAGTATTCCCATATAAACAAAAAATGAAAAAAAAAATTGATAACTGGAACAGATAACTTCAGTTTGTAATGCTAAGAGAGATGTCAATCTAGCCTAAATAATTATAATAACTTTTTTAAATGTTTACATCTCCACCACGTAACCTGGTACCACAGGAAACTCTTTTTTTGAAAATAAAAATTGACTAAATTGACTATGAAAACCTATCAAGATTGAAAAAAAAACTAAGAATAAATTTACTTTGTTATTTAATAATTTACCAATTTGGTAGAAAAAGTGACGTCGAGTTTCATTTAAAACAAATGAAAAAATATAAACTTTTTATTTTTTTTTTTCAAATAACTTTTATTTAAATGAAAATAAAAAGGGAAATTGGTAAATGTATTGGGAAAAATGTTAGGACTATTCTTATTTTTTTTTGGGGGGGGGGGGATATACGCCAATATGATATGTAATCAAATCATCTAAAAGAAGAACAAAAATCTAGAGATGTTTTCTTTGAATTTGGTTTATTTTTTATTAATACTTGAAAGCTGTGCATCAAACATTCTAAATGATAATTTTAATGATGCTTAATTGGCTACATTGGTTGAATTATTTTTATTTTTCCTGACTAATTACAATGATGCTGTATATAAGTGCAGTTGAACTTATTTAAGTTCTGTTCTAACTTGGTAAAAACATACTGTTTTATTTCTCCGTGTTGGTTGTCTCTTTAATCCTCCGGCCCTAAGGTGGATAACGTTTGGCGCAACAAAACAGTAGACTCATTGAGATTGCGGTACTTCTGCATACCTCAGTAATTACCACACTACATTTAAACCGTATCCGCTTTGTTGTTTATCCTCCACTTCTTGGAGGCGCCCATGTCTTATCTAAAGGAGTCCTTAAGTGGAAGACGGGGGTCTTAAGATGTAAGCCACACCTCTGTCGTTACAGGCGACGAGGAAGCTTTGAACGGTGTCTCTTAAGAATAAAAAGGAGAGGCAGGAAGTTTCACTCCAACTTTAATTAGTATTAATTCTAATTAATTATTTGCTGATACTAAATAAATAATAATTCTAATGATAGGTATTGTAGAAAATTAAAATTTTGTAAACTTAAATTCAAATAGGCTGCTCTAAATTTCCCTTATGCAGAAAATACGATTTCAATCCTCCTTAAAAAAATTCATCTCATTTCTTCAAACAAATATTTTAATATTATTAATTTCTACGCCATGACTAAATATTTTATTGATGTACAAATAAATAAACATGATAATATATTATGAAATTTGTAGTTTTATTAAATGTTTAAACATTTTTATGTGCGGTTATGGAATGCATTTTGACAAAATTATGCATAAAAAGTGTTCTCCAGTAACATTCATTCTTCTTACTTTTACCCCTCAAATCCTCAAAATGTTTGAGGGACTTTAAAAAGCTACTAATAAAAAAAAATTGATTAGAAGGGCTTTTGCGGAGCATTAGGGGCCTTATAGGACAACCTATTATGTCAGAAACACGACAAGTCGTTCTTTATAATCCTCGCTGTTCAATAAATATTTGTTTAACTATTATAAATCATAATTTATTACTTCAAGCTGCCATAACATCTATAATCTATAATTATTCGTGGAATTAGTGGATTTTTAAACGCGAAAACCCGAATTTATTTTCCCTATAAAATGCTATAAAACTGACATGAACGTCATTTACCTTTTCGATTCATTCTTATATGTAATTTTCTTATAATCATATTGAATTCAAAATGTACGCTTTGAATTCTGCCCTATAGTTAATATAAGAAACCAAATCTAACCAAGGTCGAGAGAAAAAAAAATTTCTTTCGTTTCATGCCTGGCCACGTAGGGAGAATATTTTCCTTGTAATTAGATTGGCAAGCACGTTCCCCGAATATACCAGCGATTGCTCAGCAAATCTTTTCCTCGTGACAGTACACCTTCAAATTAAGTTAAGTATGATTACCGAAATATGTAATTTAAATATTTGTATAGCATAATGATGTAGGATAAAACTGCAAGAATATCTCAATAATGTCCTTCCTTATTTGGTGTAATGATATTTTTATAATTTTTAAGTTTAATATCTATTTCTATGTAGGTTAAAATAATTCTCTTGATATTGTGTATTTATACATTTTACTTCCTTATTACTTCTTTTTTGTTTTTTAAAGTGCTCAATCTATATACTCTACTCGTATTGATTCATGGTCTGAGATATTCTTCGTCCACCTCAAAGGAAATTCTTTGGGGTCAGGGCAAGAATCCCTTTGCCAAGGAATGGAAACTATTTGGCAGAGCTATTAAGTTAGGAATTTTAATTCACTATTATATCACTTTGTTTGTTAGTAAATAGGATTTTAAGTCGAATTTTATAGTGCTACCAATGGGTAGTTTCTCTACACGCCTGTAACACTCCATTTTAACCTAAGATCAAATTTACTGAATGTATTATATAATATACAGTTGTAACAATAAAGATATTTAAAAAAGTCAAATTCATATTGGGTACGTTTTGGATCGGACGCGTCCTGAAAGCGTAAACTATCAAGAATGTTGAACAATTTTTTGTTGACTCTAAAAAACAAAATCGTTCCAGAATTCAGTTTCCAATTCTAATTGAGGCTTCATCATCATGACAACCGCTTTAGTTAATAAGTTAAAAAACCTTAATTATTGGAAATTTTAAAATGATTTTTTGAGAAAACTATAAATTAGTCTTAAATTTCGATTTATCATCACAATATGTTAAAAAAAAAATAGCCCATTCCATTGGAAATTCCAGAGTGAAGTGCACTGGAGAACTAGAGGTTTGAAAATTAACATTAACATTCATTAGAGTTACTGTTTTGTTATTATTACAGTTTTAATTTTATAGTATAATTACTTCACTGATGACTTCATAAAACATTTTATTTGCTATTTAATGAATATATTTCTTAACGTACGTTTACTGGCATTGTGGGCCACCGTGTACGGACCTAGTGGATATATTAGTTATATAAGGTCCTGGATATAACAATTTAAAAACTATTTATTGTTTGTTAGGGGTGGGTATTATAATGATTGTTACTTAAGGATCACATCAATTTAAAAAAAAAAAAAATTTCGAGTTGTTTAGGATGAAATGTTATTATGATTGCTGTTACAAGCTTCCGTTTACAAGATTAGAAAACAAATATGTATTTTTTTTTACCAGTTTTATTAGTGCCAATTACATTCTTATGTTATGGTGGAACTTACATATAATTCTTATTTATTACACCGTATTACTAAATGTATTAAAAATTAAAATAATATCTAGTTTAAAATAATTAAAGAATTTCATAATACCTATGTCAGATATTAGTTAATTTATTCGTGAAAATTGGCTCTCGTGAGTGAAGAGTGTCAGTAGGCCGCGGGTTAAGTAGGCGGCTGAGAGGTCTTCAGGGCGTCTGATGATTTTGGCATTGGCCCTAAAGCCAGGTCAATACCAGGTCACTGGAGTGAGTAGGAACTCAATTGGTAGGTGTTCCCAATATTGTTGATTGCGGAAAAAGTTAAGAAACAATCGAAAATTTATTTTTTAAATCGTACTAATTTATAATTATTATAATGCAGTCATAAACATAAATGAAATTACTTGCACCAATGATAATTATTGACTTAATAATTTAAAAGGAGTTTTAAAAAATTGTTGATCCTATTTTGTAAATATATATATTTATAGGTACCTTAGAAAGCAGAATCGTGAGATTTGAAAGGAAAGTCTGCCGTACAACAGCCAGAGTGATTTGGGATCAGTGCCTTAACACATTATTACTGCTTGCAAAGACTGGCCAATATCTCTGAATATCAAGGCAAGAAGGTATAGTACAAGAGCCGGGAAGAAAAAAAGGCAATTATCTCACCCCAATTTTTGATTACTTTAATGAAAACTACGTATAATTACTAGTCAAAATTGATGAGTCTGCCAAGTACAGGTAGGGGGAATCAAAAATGGCGGCTGTTTCAACACCTTAAAAAAACACTAATTATTCATTCGGAGCTCTATATCTTAAAAACTACCAACAACACTAGAAGATCTAAGAGAACATTATTTAAAGAAGAGTAAATTTGTTGAAATATTAACCCTAAAAGATCTATTTACGTCCAATAGTTCTCGAGATACAGCTTTTTAAAAAGCAAAATTTCTTTAAAATCTTCTGAGAGATTAGTAGTCAGCTAATTTATTTTGAGAAATCTATATCTCAGAAACTATGAGACGTACGGATGTCTATTAGCACTCAAATCAAAGCTAGTTTAATGGACTATAAATAAGTTTATGACCCTTACCTTCGTAGGAAAGGTAGTTTTCATGATATTTGCTAAAATTCATTGATTTATAGTTGTTCGGACAAAAAGTATGATTTATGAAAAACTTCTTTTCAAAAATCATTGGACGCACAGAAGTTTGCCAGCGCTCAAATTAAAGCTAGTTAAATTTACTAAAATATAGTTAATTATGTTTATTTTTGTAGGAGTAGTAGTTTTTATGATATTTGACAAAATAAACTCACAAAATGTTAATTTATAGTTGTTCGTATAAAATGTTGGATTTTTGAAGAAATATATCTCTAGATCCATAAGACGCACATATGTCTGCCAACACTCAAAATAAAGGAAATTTAACTTACTATAGTTTAGTTTATGACACATATCTTGGTAGGGGTAGT
>NW_027107553.1:368677-373377 GCF_000696795.3 Halyomorpha halys | reverse complement strand
GGGTAGTAGTTTTTATGATATTCACATATGAATATAAATTTGGCAAATGAAAATTTGTCCGAACAACTATAAATCAATTTATTTTAGCAAATTTAAAGATTTAATTTGAGTGCTAATAGACATCTGTATGTGAAATGGTTTTTGAGATATAGATTTTTCAAAATAAATTCACTAACTATTGAATTTTCAGTACGTTCCATACAACATTTTTATGAAATTTTGCTTTTTAAAAAGCTATATCTTGAAAACTATTCAACGTAAATAACTCTATTAGAGCTCATATTTTAGCAAGTCTTCTTTGAATGACGTTCTCTTAGGTTTTCTTATGTTAATCCTACTTTTTGAGATATAGAGCTCCAAATGAAAAATTAGTTTTTTTTATCGCTTTGAAACAGCCGCCATTTTTTATTCCCCTTACCTATACTTGGCAGACTCATGAATTTAGACTAGTAATTATACATAGTTTTCATTAAAGTAATCAAAAATTGGGCTGAGATAACTGCCTTTTTTCTCCTCCTGGGCTCTTGTACTAGTACAGATGGAGGGCATGTTGCACGAACCAATACATCAGTAGATCACTGTATTTGGCAAGAGGACATAATAGGATCCAAAAACTGGATAAATACACAGAATGGACTAAGATACGAAAGAACCGCAAGCAGCAAACTGGAAAGCAGTAGTCGTAGTCCAAGTTTGGGCCAGCGTGAAGGCTTGTTCAGGCCGACAATGATCTACAAAGTAGACCCAACCGAAAAAATATACGCATACGTATTGATACATTTTCGTTGCGTGATATATGAAAATGAACATTCACCGCATTTGGTTTTGTCTTCTTTTTCATATATTTTATTAAAAAAAAAAAAAAATAATAAAATGATATAAAAAATGAAAACTTGTTGCACTTGCAGAGAGTTAAAAAAAAATATTTTGGCCATATTTTGTCTTTTACTACTTCTGTAAAGTTTATGGCTTCAAAGAAAGAAAGCTATATGACATGACTACCGAACTTACCAAGTACAATTATTTTCCCTACGTAATTACTAATTAAATATAGGAAGCTGCGGTGTTCTGACAAATTCTTACCTCAGAATCTTAACTTGATAAATTTGTAAAAAGCGCTTAGAGTATAAATAAATTGAAATTATCCGAATAAACAGAAATTATCCGACATCTAGAAAAATTAAACAATGTGTATATTAACATTTTGGGCAGCGGAAAAAGAAGGATAGATTCACCAAATCAAGGGGCGAAGAACAGGATTTTCGCCTGGCCTAAGATGACAAGGACATCAGCGGCTGTTGAACTGACATTTTTTATGTCTACACGCAGCTTGTCAGGATGTTTTAACGCTGTCAGCTGTTGGTTACAATTGGTAGTGATGTACGCTCCAAGGGTATCTAGCTTGTATTATTCAAACCTCTTAAGGACTATAATAACAAAAATTTAAGTTCGTTTCATATGTTGTAAATATTTATTTAATTAGATTTATTTGTTCTGAGAACATCCGGAAATATACTGATTTATTTTTTCACCCTTCATTCTTCCAAGTTAGAAATTCTCTAAGTGGTAGTTGTATGTAAGCCCTCAGTGTACCGATATATGGTTTAGGTAACATATTAAATTAAATAATTAATATCAATAATGAAAAAAATTATATGGATTTTTTATTACAGTTCTTTAGTTATTTTTTATTCACTTCTATGATGTATTATTTAACTTACGCAATTTTACGGTTAATAGTTATGTACCTTTTGATAGTTTGTTCCACAAATACATATTTTGAATCGTTTAAAAATCAATTAATTGCACTAAAAATTAATTTGTTGGAAGATAGTCCAGATGGCTGTCAATAAAGGTACAAAGTAGTAGAACAATTTTTTAATGTCAACCAACGTTTCGCTCCACTTGTAAACATTGTAAGAAGTGACATAACATTAAAATAAATGTACATAGAAAGTAAAAAAATATATACAAATAAAAATTTTGTTTATTAAAAATTATATATTTATTTTAATTGTATACGTATTTTAATATTCCGTCACTTCTTACAATGCTTGTATCTTGTTTTTATTATCACAATTTGTTGTATTTATTAGTAATTAGTATTCTATCCTCTTATATTTATACTTCTTTATTATTATTATATTATACTTACTTATTAGCTTATTATTTTTTTTACTCAGTTCTAAGACCGTATAAGAACCGATAACTATCCTCATGTATAATTCTGTTCTGAAGACACTACTGTGATATATCGACGATGATAGGCGAAGTGTTGTTTCGCCCACTCGGTTCCTTGCTGCCCACTCATGCTCAGTAGACTTACTATGCATGCCATGTGAAATGCACTTCTACAGTAATTCTCATCTCCTCTTATATGAACTTTACTGAATTATCGATTATTGAAAATGACCTGTAATTAGAATAAAACAAAATTAAATAATTTTTTAAAACGTTTTTCACATGTATATTAAAAAATTGGGTTAGTATATTAGAATTTTATTTTTCTTTATGATCGATGAAAAACTATAAATATTATTATGGCTTGTTCATAATTATGCAACAATCCTTATTGATTTATTATTAAGATTCGACTCTTTTTCTTTAACATTCATTCCAAAACGATCAAGGACGTTTTCCGATGAATATATATTTCCAACGTGGTTTTCTATTATAAGAACGGCGCTGCATTCCTCATACCTTATTTTCCTCTGTTTACTCCCTCTACCACGTCATTTCGTCTAAAATTCTTTGGATTCCCAGCAAGGGGGAATGTCCTGGGTCTTACATTCTGTTCTTTTTTGGTACGATCTGGCTCTTTTGAGGCTGTCGATCCATATTTTTTTTTATCTTTGATTTCGAGGTCGAATGATATATGGAATGACAGCAAAGGCAGTATATCTCTTGGTCGAAAAATAAATTTCGGTAAAGAATGTCTTTGTTACTAGTGCCTGTGTAAAATTGGATACGTTTTTATGTATTCTACTTTTCCTGTTTTGTTTTTTTAGTTTTGTCTTTTCGATTGATCGATATGGTGCACCAGGTAAATCTTGTATCTTGTTTTGTATTTGACTTGTTATGGCGTGATAATTAAAATGTCATTTATAGATTATTGATTCGTCCCAAATCAAATATATGATTCATTTGTCTAGGAGAATTGTTTTTGAATTATTATATTTTAAAATAAATAATTTTATAGTATTTCTTTTTTTTTTAATTTTTATTATACCCTTTTTTGCTTTTCACTTGTTTATGGGAGTTAGTATCATAGATGCAATATGATTCTAGAATAGCCCTAAACTGTTACTTCTTTCAATAAAAATTTAAACATGACATCTACAATTAATCCACTCTTGTGATAAGGAACCAATCAACATTATTGTTAAATTGTTTTGTAAGCTTTATCATAATGTTGGGATGTTTCTAATTGTATATGTGAGTTCAATTTACAGTGATGTCCATTATTTGAATCGTCCCACGTAATGAAAACGTGACTCCAGTTTGAATTGGTTGGTTACCTATAGATAACCCCCTTGCGTGTCAGAAAAGAACAGATAGAGGGTAATAAAAGGAAAAAAAAATTGTTACCTCACTATTGCTCCGTTACATAAAGTGCCTTATTTATTTGTATCTTAATGTATTCTTACTTAATTATTTAAGTGGTGCTACGTCTCCAGCAGGGACAAGGCGTTTGTAGCATTGACATGACTCATCCCAATTCTATTCAACCGTTTTCTAATCCATACGTTTCCAATCATATTACCTCATACTATCTCTCCTTCGTTTAGCAGAGATCTATTCTTAAATCGTTTTCTTTGGGACCTTACTTCCAGATTTACTACTCAAATCTATCTGAGGCGGCTTACTTTAATGAAATTTACATCCTTTCGTTTATCTATCTAATTATATTCAGAATTCTCTATAGATCTTCTTGTACTCTCTTTTTTATAAGAATTTATCTGTAAATTTCTTCTTTTTTTAAAATGTTTATTACATGTTTCTGTGCTAACATAAAAGTAAAACGATGCATAACATGTAAGTTGTACAGTTTCTGTTGTCTATACAGTTTTTGTTACTTAAAGGAGAAATAATTGATTCCGGTTTTGTTAATTTGTTCATCGAACGCAGTCTTCTTTCATCTACGAAGATGGACCCACGGCTCCAGACAGTTGATATAAGAGAGAGCTTGCCAAATGGCCCTTAGATCGAAATGGAGCGCTCGTAAATCATTGAGTGCCAAAATTGGCGACGCCGCCGGTAAATTGGCAGGCTGATACAATCGCCCAATCATCTTCATCCAATTTAGGTAGGCGGTATTAAAAAATATGACGAATGTCAGGAAGACTATTTCGTGTTTTCTATCTGAAGCAATTACGCTCAATTCAGGCGTTGACAGATGAGTTTTAACGTTATAAAAACGAAATATCCTCGTGAAAAAAGTTGAGAACTAATATTAAAGATAACCATTATTTTCTTATGCTGGTAGTTGTCAATTACCAGTAGGGATCTTCTGTACTTTGTATTTTCATGTGGGGCGTAGTCAATCGAAAGAACTTTATTTGCTACGAACTATACAATTCTCAGCACTTAATGCATGTTATAATTAATGAGGAGAAGATGGTTGGGGGTGTGGTCAATGAAACACAAATAAGTATGACTAACTTATTTTAATGTGCCGACGTTTCGGCTAGAGTTTCTAG
>NW_027107553.1:356747-367937 GCF_000696795.3 Halyomorpha halys | reverse complement strand
GTATGTGTAAAATTATTTTGTTTATACTTTCTTTTTTCTTTTTTATTTTTCTATACTTACTGTGGTTGTTATCTTGTTTTTGTTTTTAGCCCTGAAGAAGGCTAGAAACTCTAGCCGAAACGTCGGCACATTAAAATAAGTTAGTCATACTTATTTGTGTTTCATTGACCGCACCTCCAACCATCTTCTCCTCATTTATCATCCTCGGTCAACTATCTCTCATAATCATGTTATAATTATTTAAAATTTTTCTGGAATTATTTTAAATTTTACCTTAGTTATTGATTTCACCTCAAGCCGAAGATTACAATTGTGATACAACATATGGCAACTTATTGTTCCCTTCCTATTATAATTAAACTTTCCAATATTGAATATATAATTAATTTTAAAAGGTCTACCGTATCTGCTTTAATCAATATGTGATTAAAACTTTATTGCATTATGTGTGTATCTCGAACGCTCTTCAAATCTCGGCGGGATGAAGAAATATCAAAATGATTCCAAATGGAAAATCAAAATGAATCAAAATGATTCCATGGCACCTGTTTTATTAAACTTTTTGTTGTGTTCGCAACATCTGATGACCGCTCTTGAGAACAATGTTGGGAACTTCGATCTCTTTAAAATATACTAACTTGATTTATTTGTAGGAATAGTGTTTCTTTCTTTACGAGTAAAAAGTACTTTCGTATTTTGCCTTCCCAAGAAGCCAAACAACTTGAATGTTTCTCTCTAACCTAAGAGAAGGTATTTTTATTTCACGTTGTCGCACAAATGCCCATTAGTTTTTATTGCTCGATGGATAATTTTTTGACTGCGATATCACTAATCAAATTCGAAATTCTCAAGTATATTTAGGTCATCAATACTATTTTAAAGTAATACATAACTTCTTAATTTAATTTCTTTTGTGTAAAAAAAAATTGAGGACATTTCCTCCCCGAGAAAATGCTTTTATTATTATGACAAATATAATTAATTGAATTTTTATTTTCTACAAAAACATGATTAACTAAAATTTTTGATTATAATTTGTCTTATACAAATAACTCTATATATTAAAAAAAAGTCTTGGTAAAAAAGAGATTGTAAGATTAATTCTTACAAGTAGTAATGTGTTTACACAAATAAAATGAAATAAATCGCATAATTAGATTTTTTAAATGTAAGAATAACTTCTATTAGACCATTTTTTAATAAACATTTTTATTACACCATTTTCACTACTAGGGTTGTGCCTGGTTATTACCTAGACGTGGTGACGTTATAGTCGTAGGTGTTCGGTCTTAATTGCTAGTACGCGTCTCCCAGAAATTCAGCTGTTACTGTAGGATATTAAATTCCTGTCTTTTGATGGATTATTCTCTAACAAGAAATTTTAGAATACCTTCTTGTCCGCGTTGTTAATTTATGTCTATTTTATAATTAGCTAGTTCTTCAGTGAGCAACATTAAAACAAATTAAAATTAAAGTGGTGTAGTTCCAGAAATTACTATTATAAAATCCACAAGTATTTTCTGCCATTATCTTTCTGCATCGCAACTAAAAATCTGTTTGAATAAAATCAATTTTATCCAATTTTAGTCTCAAAACAATTTATATTTCTTAATAAGGCCAACGTTTTGGTCATTCTCAAGGACAATCTTAACAGAATTTTAGAGCCACAACATTAAAAAAAACTTTATGTAGGCTATTCTGCCCAGGTCATTAATTTCAGGTCACAATTACTCTATTTTGTCAATTCTTCATATTAAATTAAAAATTAAAACTTTTAATCACAGTTAATTTTCATTATTATAATTTATTGCAACATTATTTACTAAAAAATAATATTTTATAATAGTGAAAATTAACTATGATTAAAAGTTTTAATTTAATGAACTGATATTAACGACCTGGGTAGAATAGCCTGCATAAAGTTTTTTTTTTTTAAATTGACGTGGTTCTAAAATTGTAATTGGCCGAAACGCCGGACTTATAAAGAAATATAAATTATTTTGAGACTAAAATTGGATACATTTTATTTTTAAAAAATAATAATAACCAGTCTCTAGAAAGTGTAAATATATAAAAATCTGTATTTAAAATTTTATCGTTTTCATATGACTTTAAGTATCTAGAGTGTCTATACTGCCAGGATGTATGGTACATGCTAGTGGCATTATTTATTTTTTATGATTTTTAATAAAATAATGTTCTGAGAATAGTTTTGATACAAGTAATAAATTTAATTCAGTAATTATTATTATCAAATTAACTCAAACCAAATGCTATTATTATCATTTAAAGAATAATAGTAAGGCTATTACTGATGTAGGGTTGTTAAGTAGGTAGCAGCCAGCATCCTGTACCAAAAGCAAAAATTGCAATTATTACTAAAAAGGTCCTGAGAATCGCAGTAAATTACTCCTGGTTTATAAGAAATAGTCAATTACATCGTGAACTACTAGTTGAATCTATAGATAGTTTCATCAAAAAATGGTTGACAAAATTCTATTCCCCAGCTAGCAGTGGTACAGTAGTTTCGAATATAGGCAATCCTGTCTCTTGGCGAACTCCGAAGCCCAGAATGATGCAAGACATCCAATATTAGCTCGGTGTGTATTTATTTTTATTATCATTTCATTTATTTATTTGTTTATTTTTTTTCTCTTAAATTATTTTGTCAGTATAAATCAATTAATTGGTTTATTAATATTTTTTTCGGTTTGTTATTTTCTCTTTTATTCTTAATTATATAACTATTATTATTATTTTTAAATTCATCTTCATTATTTATAACTGTTCTATGGTTTAGCATTATAAGTAGATAAGGGCGTTTATTGTATGAGACTATACTCCTGCCCCTTAAATACCGTTTACGAACCTAAAAACCTTTTCCACTTACAATTAAGGCCGTCCATGTACATAAATTTAAAAAATGCAGTAGTTGTTGAAATAAAAATCAACCAAATAAATACCTCATGTTTTGCATTTATATTTTGATGCCGGTTTTGTCAGTTGATTATTTAGTACTTATTTTTTTAAACGTGATTAAAATTTTAAGAGATTGGAGCATCGCTGGGGAAGTGTGTAGAGTCACAAGGAGACTATATTGAACGAGGAAACCTGGAACTTGGATACGATGATTTAAAAAAAAAAAAAAAAAAAAACTTCTTTGGATTCAAATTACTCCTTAGAGGGTAAATTGATATCTCAGATATTTTTTTTCTCCAGCTGATTAACATTGATACTCCATCCTGGCAGTCTAGGAAGTTAAATGATAAATTTTACACTTCAGCGGCCTCTTGGGTCAGCTTTGTTGAAACCTTAAAGTGTATCCTGTATCCTTTGTCCCTTTACTTTCAAACAACTTAATTTGATATCTTATTTAATTTTATTTAGTTATAAGTATAAATTAATTATGATAATAATAATTTATGAATTGTCATCAGTTAAATCGGACAATATGATATTACATAATATCTACTGCTATATACGAGCATGCTATGCTGAGAGCACGTTTTCGTAAATTAATTATTCTGTAGAACATTTAGTGATTTTAGACAGCTACATAAATCAGGATTGCATGTTCTGCAATTGGGAAATATGATTGAAGTGTTCGCGGCTGAAATTGATGTTTGAAGTTGTCGAGAAGGACAGCGAACAAATCACTAAAAAATTAATCAGCTTTAAACCCACAAGTAACATCCTAGGGGTCGTCCGAAACGTAGATTGGAGGATTATGTTGTGTCTGATAATAAGGATACGCCTTATGTTAGTGTCAATCGAATTTGTGTCGAGGATATTGTTGGTTTTACGTGGATCGATCAGGTTAGTTATGCGTATTGTGTGTACATTAAGGGTGGTTAATTATTATTAGATATTCATGTACTTGTTATGTATTTATTGGTACTTGTTAATTATTTAACCTATAATTAGTTTTATGTCAAGCCATGTAATTATTCATTTAATTGATAATTTCTTGTGATTTTCTCTTCATGAATGTATTTTTGATTTGTTTTTCAGATTAATTCCTTCTTTAGCCATTCATAGGAAAAAGAATAATGCATTATATAATTATGTTTAAATATTTGAAATTGGTAGAACTATGGATATCACTGCTATTTCGAAAACCAACATTAACAGTTTTGATACTAGATTATCATGAGGTCAAATTTTTTTTCCAAAAATTTATTATCTCTTGACAACCTAGAATAATATCCAAAACTGTTAATTAAATGAAATTTCCAAAATTGACTTGTTGGTTTTCGAATACAACTTCTTATTCAGTATTTAAAACTAATTTAATTAAAGTTAAAACGTTACTTGATTTAAAAGTATTATAATTTATTGTTTATTTTTTTATTTTCAAACCACAATAATCCAATGATCTCATTCAATGTATCTAGTGTTTAGAAAAATAAATTATATCACAAAACTTAAGTATGTCATTGTACAATAGTTTATTAACTTATTTTTAAGTTAAATTGGAAAAAGAGATCAAATATAAACTTAACAAAGGAACTATTAATCACATTAATATTATAAGAATTTATAACTTATTATAGTAATGGAATTTTTCAAAGAATTAATTTGTATTAACTAAAACAACTACATGTTTTATTTCTTTGAAAATTAAATAAAAAGTATGACTAGACATTAATATAAGTGGTAAACTAATAATAATAACAATAAATATCAGTTTACTAAATATATATTAGCTAATCTTTAAAACTGCTAATATATATTTATATGAATGTTTGAGTAAAATAATTCGTATTGAATTTTTTATAAAAACACTTTTATTGATTTTAATAACTTATCTAGGTCTCTATCTTTATCTTCTGATTATAATTAACTTGGTATATTACTTCATTAAAATTCTTTCAACGATGATAATGGGTTATTTAATAAAAAAAAAAACTATAATTTTTTTTATTTAAAAAAGGATTATAGGAAGTAATTTTACATAAACTTTCAAATACAAATAAAAAAAAAATCGAATTAATTAAAAGCGTATTTATTATCAATTTACGTATTGATATTTTAACTCCTTGATATTTGTTACGAAATTTAGAAAGTAAAAAATATATATATTTTTTTTTTTACCTTATAAAGCTTAATTGCTGTAATTGTTACTAGATAGGTCGGATGTTTATCTATTAGCTATATCTATCTGTTCCTTCATTGGAAATAGCTCTACCATAGTGAGTTTTAAATAACTTTTTGTCCAGAGGGGCAGTGGAGCCACACTAATGAGAACTGTGATCGATCACCAAGGAACCTTTCCAAACGAAAATAGCATGCGATACAAAAAGTTATCACCATCGAAGCACAACAGACGCTAAATAGCCCCAATTATTTTCACAGTTGGTTAACTTTTGTTGGAGCTGTTCCGATTTCCAACAGCTAGCTAATGACACGGATGATAGTCTGGAACGATAATCCAGGGAGAATGGCTTTTGTCTTTAGCCACCTGAAATAATTATAGGTCCTATAACAAAGCTCATCTCAATAACAGAAGAATCAAAGGATCAAGGTGTATGTTCTAATTTAGAGAAATTCAGTGCGATTTACTATTTAAAAAAATTCTAAGATGGGACCAAAAATACAAAGATTAAGTTTATATAGAGATTAGGTCTCGAGAAAAACAACATTCTAAATAAGGAAAAATTGCTTTTGATTTGAATTAATTAAAAATTAACTCGATTATAGTTTAGTTAATTTTTAGAAAACCAACGTTTCGTCCTACTTTGCAGGGCTTCGTCAGGGCTAAATGAAATCCCTTTTACGATTTTAGCCCTGGCGAAGCCTTGCAAAGTGGGACGAAACGTCTATTTACAATCAATAGTTTTCTTTTATTATTACCTTTATTTACCGCCACCCGGACTATATTCCTACAATCTACTTGATACAGTCAACTATCTTCTTCCAATTATTATAATAGCTGTCGGTGTTCAACACCGTTATCATCTCTATTTTTTAGAATAAATCACTATAATACATGTATGCTACAAATTTTATTTACAAATTTATCATACAAATTATTAATACAAAACTATACCTTTAATATTTCTTTTCCACTTCATTGAATTTCATTTATTTGAATGTTTACTCATCGTTTGTTTTTACTAAAATATTTTGCTGCAAAATTTTGAATAAAACGGTTTTCTTTATTTTCTCGTGGTCAAAAAGTGTAACCAGGTCGAAAATGGTTGAATTTATAGTTATCTAATTTTTGCGTATTTTTGATACACAAGAATTAGTTTTTTTTTCTCTATAGTATATGATATTATAGTACATACTATTAAAACCGAACTTAATGTTGGAAAAATTTAATTTTGTAAACGTTTTTGTCTCAGCTTGAAAAGATGGGATTAGACTTTTGCCGACGCAATAAAAGTTCATTCACTTTTTTAAAAGGTAATTCAAATAATAATAATAACAATTTAATATAAAAGAATAAAAATTCCATTTAAGGCTCAAAAGTCAAGTAAGAATACAATTACAGTTTGGTTGTCTTGGACTGATGTGCCGTTTCTGGTTGATGCATGATTGTAAACTGTTGATTTGAGATGTGCAGCAGTTAGACCTCGTGTTAGAGTTATTCTGTCCTGAATCAGGCATCAACCTGAATTAGGGAAAATTCGAATGGTGAGTGTGAGTTATTATTGTTCGTTCAGAAATTTAAAAACCACTAGTGATTAGAATCATGCTATTACTGAATATTACTTACTGAAATAAAATAATATTTTGCTTGAAGAAGTTTGTCGGGGGGTGCGGTCAGCAAAGAACAACATAAATAAACAAAACCATATTTATTTATTTTATTCCGACGTTTCGACCTGAGTTTCAGGTCTTCATCAGGGGTTGTGGCGTAGAGGAGGGAAGATTAGTACTGCTAAAATAATATTTTATCTTTTCGTACATTACCTTGAATTTAGTATCCTATGAATCTAAAGTATTTGCTTGACATTGCCCTGATTTCCAAGTACCTCCTTTTTTCTTTTATCCTTTAAGAAATTTTAATATTATGTATTATAAATTTAAGATGCTTATATATTTATTTATGTTTTAGGTGAGTGTACCTGGTTGCTTTACAGAACCATTGTTTACCCCATCTGTAAGTATTTCATAACTGGTTAATTTCCATTTATACTTTTATTTGAAATCTGTTTGGTTGTTTGAATATTTTAAATAATCATCTACTAAGTAAGGAAGAAATGTTATTATCAATTATTTCTTGCGTAAAAAAAATTCTTTTAATAATTAGATATTAAATAAGGTTTGCCATACCCAGCTTAAAGTATCATTAAAAAATATCATCGTTTCTAACTATGTATATAATAAAAACCCCTCAGCCTTTGTAATTTTAATGTGGTAATCTCTTGACCATGTATAGGTATCCGTGCTGTTACACGAATAATTCGTTTTGCGTAAGTTGATAACATTGCTTAGCGTGTAATAGAAAACCTGCTGAAACTACATAGCTCAAAGGATATTTTTTTTTAGCTTGATCGATGGCTATTAAATATAGTTTGAGTTTGGCATAAATAAATATTTTTTTGTTTATTTATGTTGTTCCTTTGCTGACTATCTTCTCCAATCAATTATTAAATTTAGTCTACTACTCTCTGTTATAAGCTGTAAAGTTTTCAAAGGTACAGAGTGCTGGGCTCGAACTAGGTTGACAGAGAATAAAACTCAAACAAACTCTTGAACAATACGGGATTTCCTAAAAAATCTTTTCGAAAATTCTATGATTGAAATTGGTCGACACCATTTTTTATTTATTTATTTATTTAATACCAGATTGGCCTGGTTGGCCTTAGATGGTTGAAATAACCGTATATACAACGTTATTAAAAGAAAATAGATAAAAATAAGACTTCTTAATAAAAGAGAAAAGTAAAATTAATAAAACAAAATATCGACATTTTTAGGTCTAAAAAATTGCCCTCTAATGGAAAAAAAAGTTAATTTGAAATAAAAGAAAGTAAAATAGAAGTATTGTGAATAATAGAATCTATAAATATAGTATTTATAGCAAAATGTCCTGCAGCCCGGACTTCAGTCTTCAGGTTGAGGTTGGGTTTCCCTAGTTG
This sequence comes from Halyomorpha halys, assembly GCF_000696795.3. Classification (NCBI taxonomy): domain Eukaryota; kingdom Metazoa; phylum Arthropoda; class Insecta; order Hemiptera; family Pentatomidae; genus Halyomorpha; species Halyomorpha halys. The sequence goes on along the minus strand of NW_027107553.1, from coordinate 359,847 downwards.
TAGGTCACTGCTCCTTTAACTGTCGGAAACTGGGAGTAGAACATCATGAACAGTGTTTGATGTAATTTCCGATGCAATTGGCCATTTCTTATGAACCTAGGAGCATCCACTGCGATTCTTAAGACTTTCTTTTGAAATGATTGTAATGTTTTCCTTTTCGTAAAGGATGCCGCTCCCCAGACCTCACAGCCGTACATCAGCAGTGGCCTGAGAATTCTTATAAATATAAGAACAGGTGTTTGTAATTTTAATTTGGAATTTCTATTTAGGATAGGATATAGCATTGCTAACCTTGCGTAGGTTAGTGTTAGTTTGATGTTGATACGGTGGTTTCAGGTTAGGTGGCGTTCTAGGTGAATTCCTAGGTGTGCTACTGTTTCACTGGCAGGATTCCATTTCACATTTTTACCTTTGAGGATTAGATCCCGTGGGCCTGGTGGGCGTCGAAAATTAAAAACTTTTGAATTACATTTTTCAATGTTCAGACTAATCATCCATTTGGTCGGCACCATGAAAATACTTACTTATTAAAAAATAATACTGACAATAAATTTGAATATCAATCATGTCGTATAATAATAATATAGAACAACAATAGAATATCTCCAAAACCTAATTTAACAAGCCAGAGCTGATGTAACCCCACCAATTTCACAGATTTAACCTAGTCTTCCTAGTCGTATTAAATAATTGGACAACAGTGGATTATTAGAGAATTAACATTAAAAATCATACATTCACCAGAGAAACTTTTCTTGATTGTTAATCCGAAAATCATGAATTACTTCTGCAAAATCTATTTTTTAAGTAAAGCAGTTTCTAGCGACATCATTGATAAGCTGTTCATTCATTTTTTACGTTCTCGTTCTGCTAAGTTAATTTTTGTGGTAATTATTTTATGATAAATGATGAGTTAATTTATGAAGGGAACCCTGCATCTCGCGGATCTATCCCGAGCCCAGATAGCCTGCGTCTAGTCTGGTCTATTTTTGGAGAGATGGCACTGCGTATACATGTGTAGTTTTAATTCTGTAGAAATTTGGCAAACAATAATTAACTTTAACAATACTTCAATTGTTTTAAATTTAATAAGATTAAGCTTCAAAGTTATGCAGCATATTTTCCACACCATACCACAGACTGTGGTATACCCCAATATATCATGGACTAATTCGTTGCAGATGTCCCTGATAAAAACCAACTTTTCCCTCTATACGGAGGTGACGGGGCCTGTGTAAACATAGCTAAGTGGTCCCCGGAGGAAGATACTGCCCGGAGGAGCATCTGTTGACACAGGCAACTAATGGATTCAGCCGGCTTCACACCGTTCTCTTCTCCGTGTTTGGGTTCCGTCTCTCCTAGCGAAGAGTCCGTGTTTGCAATTGGAATTTTCAAGGGTCTTCGCTGATTCTGTACTATCCAGTATTATTCAAACGTAGTCAAGTGCAATGCCAACAAATGTTTGAAACAAGTCAATTGGATTATAATATTAATTGTAACATCATTTACACAATAGCTTGGTTTACAGCGAATGTTTTTGTTGAGTTTCAGGCCTTGTAATGAACACCCTCTGATCAACTCTAGGTACATGAATACATAGAGAAAGGGTACATTGTTTTTAATTATTTATTTTTTACCACCTTCCTAGCCATTTCTGTCATGCGGGAAGAGAAACCATTATCCTACAGGAAACCACCCTATTCTAATCAGAGTTGAAAGGTCGTGATTTCTTTCTGAGTGGCCGCCAAGAAATAAATCCGCTGCAGTTTCGCGCTTGTTAAGGTGACGCCTTAACGGCCTCGTGCATTTGATCAGCAATGGTCCTGCTGAACCTTAGCAGTTTATTGCCCAAGCAAACGCAATTTTAGCAAACCAAGATTTGAAACGGGGTTCTTCAGGACTGAATGCCGGTAACTGCAGACAAAATACCATTGCATCCAATGGATGTTATCTATTTTTAGAATTATTAAACTAATAAAAACAGTAAAATTAAAATCTTAAAAATGTTAAATTTTTAAATGAAAAAGTTGGTCTTTGATCTTATGTGTTCCTAAACTATCCATAAACTAAATACTCACCTTTTAATTATATGTTTTATAAGTTTCTTTTGTTTTATAATTAGATGTAGTTAAATTCTCAAAACTATCAGAGAAACCTGGTATAAAATGGAATATTTCCTTTCTAATTTTTGTAATAATTATTTTTATTATAACAACTTTTCATCTTGATATATTTCTTAAAATGTCTTTTTTTTTTATTGATATTCATATTTTACTAAAATACTCCAATATTTTTATCAAATTCACTATTTTGACAGGAGAGATGGAAGAAGAAGTTAAATGATTTGTATAAAAAATATTCATTACTTTTGTGAAAAAATTATTGTTACCAATACCATGAAGTACCATTGTCGCCCATTTATTTAAAATCGAAATCACTTTGAATCTATTTTCGAATAGTAATAAGTGGATTTTTTAAATGCAAATCATTCGTTTAGTTTAAATTAAAATTAAAAAATAAAATAAATTCAATATTGCCTTATTAACTGAAGGTTATAAAGCAGTATACGTTTTCACAAGAGATCCAAAGAACCAATGTATTTTAACTTAAAAAAACATTGGATTGTGACATTATGTGTGTGAGAGTGGAACCCCAATGAATGAATTAAAAAAAAAAATTATCAAATTCTATATATTATTATCACTGTAACAAAATTCTAATTAGGGAATGGTCAACATTAATTAAAAAGCAATATTTTAAGAACATTTTAATTGAATTTAAAGAGTCATTAATATTGTTTAATATAATAGTGTAATTACTGTAATTGGGTAGCCTGGAGATGGGATTAAAGAGTCCGAAATTTTGTTAAAATCAATAGAGTTGTTTTTATAAAAATACTCAATAGAATGTATTTTCACTTAAAACTGTCAAATACATGTAGCAATGAAAAAAAGATAAAAACTTCCTAGCATTTAATAAAGGATTACATTTTATTTGATTGGAGAAGATGGTCGAGGGTGCGGTCAGCAAAGGAGCAACATAAATAAACAAAAAAATTATTAAGGCTATAAAAACAAAAAGACAACAACCATCATGTAGA